>NW_007735227.1:0-12786 GCF_000696425.1 Galeopterus variegatus | reverse complement strand
GAAATGAAAATTCTTTGGAAGGTTTGTACATATGAAAATTCCTCAAATAATTATTTATGATATTAAAACATAAAGCAGTTTATAGTTATAAAAACTAAAATGAATTTAGCTATATCAACTCATGTCTGAATTGGGATGTTATTAAAATCATCCTGAAATAGTGGTGAATGTTGCCATATGTCTGGAATTTCTGATGTGGTTGGTACCAAATACTCTTTTCAATTATTTCATTTAATTATGCTCATATTACCTAGGAAGCATTTCGTAATAGAATTTCTAACTATTCAACAATTCTGAATTGCTCATAGAATTTCTAACTATTCAACAATTCTGAATCGCTCTATTCACTCCTTCTATTATCCTAGTTCAAGTTTGCATTATCTTTCTTCTAGATACTTCTTAAAACTTATGTGCTATTCTGTCTCTAGACTTATTTAATTAAAATTCACACTCCATTTTGCTGCCTACGGAATGATATACATCAGACTGTGTCACTTTCTTTAAAATTTGATTTGGGTTAAAATCCAAGTTGCTTGAACTTTGATGTCAAGTCTCATCTGTAACTCCCCCATGTCCCTCTATTTAAGTTTCGTTAATATATATTCACCATAGTTCCCTATATACTGTGCTATTTGCAACCTTTTCTTATCGTCTGACTTCTGCTTGGAAGATCTCTTCTTTTCCTTACCTGCTAATTCGTTCTGTTAACCCCATAACACTAAATATAAGTTAAAGTAGCAGAAAGTTATAAGTATAAAATAAATAATCTTATTAAAAACAAACAATTGTCTACTTTACTCCCAAACATATTTCTTCAATCTTACAATTTTAAATTGAACCCCCATCTGAGAATTTAGAAATATCAATCTGACTTTATCTAAATTATTTTGTTATGATATTTTTGCTAATTCAATAATTATTAATATGCCAAGAAATAACCAAGGGCCACTGCTCCTTCTGAGTAGTCAAACTCCTGTCAATTGACACTGCAATTTGAAATTGAATGGTCATATATTTGAGTTGGTGATTGAGGTCCAGAAATGAAAAAAAAAAAAAAAAAAAAAAAGTAACTGACCTTAATTTTTAGTATTTGTGATCTTTGAAGAAAAAGACCACAAAAATGATTCATTAAATTATTGATAGAATAAAATCCTTCCAAAATATTATGTAAAATTATTACTTTATAAGAAATACACAATTTAAGACTCTCGCCTAGCATTTTAGAATCTAAATGCAAATATCGATAACTGGAGGATGAAAGAGATATGTTGAATATTATTCACTTCTGAAATCTATTATTGAAAGAAAAAATTGAGATAGTTCCTAAACTGAAAGAGTTAAAACTAGCATTTGTACATTCAAAAATATAAAATTATTTTTAATATTTTAAGTTATGCATCACCTAGATCAAGGTTCAGCAAACTATGACACTAAGGTCATCTGCCTTTTTTTGTAAATAAAGATTTTTTGGAACACAGACACACCCATGTCTACAAGGGCAGAGTCGAGTAATTGCAACAGAGACTGGATGACCCTGAAAGCTGTAAATCTCTTTACAAAAATGTTTGCTGACTCCTGACAGAGCTTATTTGTTTTGTTCAATTCTGACTCCACTTTAAAAAGAATATGAGGAATCATGTTTCATTCATTCTCCATAACTTTTACAGCTTCTATCCTTTGTCAGTATCCTTTAATAATACATAAGCAGTTTAGAGATTTTGGGGGGATTGAAGTGGTTATCTCCAGCTGTTTTCTTTACTGATATTTAGTCTTTATTTTTTTTATCTTCATAGTTTATACACATTCCATAGGAAACATATGCTTCTTAATTGTTGGTTTTAAGTATAGCCAGCTCACTGATTTAAGACTAAATGTGTGAGATTTATACATTGCCTACTCAATCAGCATATATCCTATTACGATGCCATTTTATGAGAGCTAATAATTCACCTTCTCAACCTAAATTAACCCTCTAGTATGACTAGTCAGAAAGACTTAGTCCATTAGGGAGATAATTACACTAATTTTCCTGAGTTGTACAACACATTAAAAATATTTTTACATGATACGTGAAGTTCATTTGACCCTAAGTATCAAACTGGTAAGTTTAGTATATTATGAAACAAATTATGTTTATTTTAAAAATGTTTATTATAATTTATAAGAGAAGAGAAAGAGCTATCAGTTACAAAATTAAAGTAAGAGATTAATTCTACAACATAAGAAAGACTATTTTTAGTTCAGTCTTTAATGAGGGCTTTTAAAAAATGCATATTGCAGCATTATAAACCTTCTAAATGTGGGGACTACGGTATTATTTATTTAATATCTTCCCAGTAGAATGTATGCTCCATGATATCAGGGAATATGTTCTGTTTACCAAAAAGACAAAGCAACATACAATAAGCACTCCAAAAGCATCTATTAAATGAATGGGTTAATATCATCTGACTAGATTCTCAGTTCTTTCTACATTGTGAGTTAAGGGTTAGCATTCTCAATTTCCAAAGGAGGTAAGTAAAACATAGAAATATATGTGACTTATTCTAAAATACACAGCTTATAAAGAAGGAACTACGATTTTTTTTTTCCTTTTTGTCTTTTTCTGTGTCCGGCAACGGATCACAACCCTCAGTGTCGCNCCGGGCCGGCCCACGATTTTTTTTTTTTTTTTAAACTATGATTTCTGTCATGAGTCTGCTTTTCTTGCTCTTGTTTTTTGTTTGTTTGTTTTGTTTACACATTTTCCTTTGTTTGAGGAATAAAGAAATTTAAACTGGTTAGCATAGGAATACACACACGCACAGAGAAATTTTATAAAGGGAAATAAATAATTTTAGTTGTTTAATGTTTTTTATCTGTATAGCCCAAGAATAAAAAAACAAAATGTGCTTAAATTGAAGTGGCAAAAGTTCAGGTAGGCATAGGCAATTTTTTTTTAGCCTGTTTATATTTTCTTGATTGGGACTCAGCACAGATGTTCATCTGCTTACCTCTTTATTCTAATTATCACCACCTGTTAACTGTATTAACTACTGGAAAAAATAAGATGAATATCAACGTGCTGGAATGTAGTCATTCCACCTAGCCAGAAGCAAAGCAGATTTAGCAAAAGTTGTCTCACAGGGATTCCTCAGTATCTCTTGACAGTATCTCAATACATCTGTCTCACGACAAAGTAGAAAAGAGATGATGCAGAAACATTCCCAAATCACCACATTTGAAATTATTACAGCCTGAGTATTGTATCTAATAGTAGTTGATGATTTTCTTTAATTTTATTTTTCATACAATTTAAAGCATTTTTTAAAAGGCTAGAATATCACCAGAGTAATAGTTGTCAACCATAACCAAACATGTATTTTACCTGGAAGAAGCTTTTTCTACAAAAGTGCCATGAACAGCTAGATGTTTGATTATTGCACTAAATTAATGGGTAATAAAGATGAAAGAAGTGAGAGGAAATGTTAGGCTAAAAAAAAATTATCCTATTTTTATTTTATCAAATGTTTTATTAATCTCTGTCAAATGGACATGTAAATATAATTCGATTTATTTAGCTGGAAAGGAAGGAATCACTACAATCACTTTTATGATAACCATTTTCAAAAATAATTAGCTATAATGAATTATGTCCCAAGAAAATGTGTATAGAATAAATTTGAGTTCAGACAATTTAAAATTCCAACAATGGAAACAAAATAAATATTTAAATTTCTATTTCTAAAAAGGCATCAGGCATTGATGGGTCTTCAAGGAGCCTTCTACCAAATCTTCAATAACAGGTATGTTCAATGTTATGTAAATTATTCTGGAGTATGAGCAAAATTGGAAAGCTTTCTAATTAAATTTATAAATTTAGTCTAATTCTGATATAAGTCATGGCAAAGATATAGAAAAATAAAACTATTTTTCTAAATAAAAGCATACACAGAAAATCTTAAATAAGTTATTAGCAAAGAAAATCTAGAAGTACAGGAAAAAATGCATCTGTGCTCTGAAATGAAAACATAGATCAAAATTAGAAAATGTGTTAATGTAATTTACTTAAGTCAAGAATATACATGATATGATAAAAATACACATGATACGATATGTATGTAAAGAATATACATGCAAAAAGGCATTAGATGAAATTAAAAATCTCCTCTCAAATAAATCCTTCAGGAAGTTGGAAGTAAAAGTAACATCCTAGTTCAATGTAGAGAATCTATCAAAAACCTATAATAATCTTAACACTTACTGGTGAGATTTTAGAATTATTCTTACTAAAAATATAGCAAACACAGATTTCTGCTAAGATATGTTGTATTTAACATGCTAAAAACTCTAGACAAATGACATAGGAACAAAAAGAATAAGAGTAATGAAATTTACAAAGCAAAACCAACAAAGCTAGGAATAGGAGACATTATCTCCAGTTTCAAAAAGAGAAGCCATCTCATAGCATTCATCACAGTGAGCTCTAAGTTGCCACAGTCTCTAACCTCTTGGTTAAGTTTAGCCAGCCGAGTTTCTTTTCCCTAGCCTCCACAGTTCTATGAACTGATAAGTGTCAGTTGATCAGCTGAGCTAGAGAGAGCTGATCTTTTCAGGTGTTGAAGTAGCCAATGCAACAAGCCCAAATGGAAGTAACTATCAAGGCTTTAATCACTTAATGTGATAGTATAAGCAAGACAGTAAAGCAGGAGCAATCAAAATTCCCACCCATTCTGTGTTTCTCCATGGAATGGGATGCCAGTCTAGGGTGAGATGGATTAGCACAGATGTGCTGAGGCAGCCCTAAAAAAGGCTCCTGCTGTTTTATGTACCTGAGAGCTCAGAGAAGAAAAGAAAGGAAGGGATAGGAGTGGAAAAGAACTAGGCACTTAGAGTGCCAAAAAGAGCTTCATGGTTTCCTGTTAAGGAGGCCTTTAAATGGTGGCCCTTAGGTTATAAATGCAGGTATATGTAAGAGCATGGCTGGCCAGGGGCTCCTGAGTCCTTGATTGTTATTCTCCTCAGAGACTGCAATGTCCTGGCTGTATATCGAGTCTGGTGTGGGAAGGCAGTTTTCCCCCATGAAGTCTTCCATGTAAGGCCTATGTAATTGCCTCTGGTTGAGCCTGAAAAATCAGACAAAAGCTTTTAGCCAGAAGCTAGACTTCTCACTTAGGCTCAATAATTTGCTAAAAGAGTTCTCAGAAGTCAAGAAAAACTATTATCCTTGTTTTATTTTTTATGATGAAAGGATAAAGATGAAAATTAGCCAAGGGAAGAGGCATAATATATATATTATAGCAGGGTAAAAGAGAGACCAGGTGTAACACTTCCAGTTGGCCTGTTTCAGTGGGATTAAGTGGACAGTGCTTATCTTTCTCAGCAATGATGTATGGCAACAACACATGGAGCATTTCCAACCAGGGAATATCACCTGAATTTGGTGTCCAGAGTTCTTATTGGGTATTGATCACATAAACATGGATGACCACCATACGGCTGACCTTACTCTGCAACCCCTCCAGAGGTCATGCTAATATTATGTGACCTCAGATCCTGCCATAAATTGAATTTTTAGCATAGACTCTCTGGCATTGCCCAAGATCCCCAGATAAGCAAAGACACTCCTGTCTGGCAGGACACTCTAAGGTGTAAGTTACCTTCCAGGAGTTGGGAACAAAGAGCCAAAACTTCCATTGGTCAAGGTTAATCCCTTACTGGGTACTGCCTTTATCTTCTGGATTATCAATTTCTTCTGTGCTTTGAGATCATTCTTATCAGCATACTAATGTGTCAAAAAAGATATGTGAATATCACATCAAAATTTAACCTATGCCCATCTCTTCTCAGTTGGATATTATATTACATTGCTCATCTTAACAACTAAATATAGTCATGTAAGTATTCTAAGGCAATCAAATGCAAGGTTCAATTGGATAAACATAATTTCCATGCAATTCTTCTGAAAGAAAGTAACGTGTTTTACACTTTTCTTTCTCCTATTCTTAATAGCTGGAATGTGGACATGATAGAGGAAACTGGACAGCCATCTTAGAACACAAATTAGCAGCTTTGTTTTGGGGCTTTCAGAGCAGCAAGACCTTTGTTAACCTGAGGGCCTTCTCTTTCCTAAGGGTTGCATGCTTAGGAACTTGTTACATAAGTGGGTATGCAAGCCAGTGTTCTTCAGAGAAACAGAGCCAATAGGAGAAGTGTGTGTGTGTGTGTGTGTGTGTGTGTGTGTGTGTGTGTGTGTGGTGATTTACAATGGGAATTGGATCATACAATTATTGAGGCCGAGAAGTTGTATGGCATGCCATCTGCAAGCTGGAGAATAAGGAAAGTCTGTGGTGTAGTCTAATCTGAGTCTGAAGGCCTGAGGATCAGGGGAGGGAATCAGTGGTGTAATTCCCAGTCTGAGGCACAGGGCTGAGAATGATTGGGGAGGGAAGTGGCCGCTGATGTTAATGGGACAAACCAAGAACCAGAATCTCCAGTGTCTGAAGGCAGGAGCAGATAGATGTCCCAACTCAAAAATAGAGAAAATTCATCCTTCCTCTCCCTTTTTTCATATCCTGGCCCTCAAATAATTAGATGATGCCTGCGCACACTAGTGAGGGTGGATTTTTTTTTTACTCATTCTACTAATTTAAATGCTAATCTCTTCTAGAAATACCCACACAGACACACCTAGAAATGGTGTGTTACCAGCTACCTGGGTATTCCTTAAACCAGTCAAGTTATCACATAAAATTACCCATCACAGTGGACAATACACATATATCTTGCTTTCTGTTACTGGTATTTTAGGGTGATCATTAAAACAGCTTATATGATTTCCTAATTAATAAATCGCTAATCAAATACTGTAAGAATCAGTGGCAAATTCTGTTATAATTATATTCTAGATGTAAGCATCATTTGGTAATTTGGCTATTTCCTATTCCTTAAAAATAATTTCTATCTATATTTTTCTCCCATCACGTAGTTTGTGGTGGTTAGCTTTGTGTGTTAACTTGGCTGGGCTATAGTACTCAGTTATTTAATCAAACACTAATCTAGGTTTTGCTGTAATGATATTTTGTAGATGTGGTTAATGCTTAAAATAAGTTGATTTTAAGTAAAGAAGACTGCCTTCAATAATGTCATTATGTATTTTGAACATTAAGCTAATCTTTGAATTATCTAATACACTGTTCAGAGAACTTTTGAACTGCATATATATATATATATAATATATTTATTTATATTTATTTATTTATTTAAATATTATATATTTATATATATTATATATAATATTATATATATATATATTTTGAACTGCATATATATATACCTCACAGTAACAGAAGTTTTGTTTGCAGGATCTACACTGGGATGAACCCAAACTAAGATACATACTATAAATCCAATATCAATTTTAGTTTCACAATTTTATTCATATTTGTATGAGTTATCCTGTTTTCATATGGTTACTATGTCATTTGGTCCATAAAGTTTCATTAACAATAATTTACTTTAAATTTCAAAAAGTCCCAATGCTCTTTGATATATATTGCAATTTTTCCTCTGGGTTAATAATGCTTTTCAACTTCTCTATTTATTTTCGTTTATGTATTTTTTTTTTTACCTGATGTGGTCACTTCCAGCTTCTTGTATCTTCCTGACTGTTTCTCATCTTCACTACTACAATATTTGTCCAAGGCACCATCTCTTTCCCCATTGATAATTGTACCTACCATCTTATTGTTCTCCCTGCCTTTTTCCTTCTAGCCCCTTGAAATTAATCCTATAAAAAGTATAAGTGATCTCCCTAAAGACTAAAATCTATCATGCCATTTCACTACAAAAACTTCTTCACTGGCTTTCCACTAGAAATTAAATAGCGTTCAGCTTCTCTACAAAAGTCTACAAGGCCTACATGATATATCTCTACATAAAATTAATGATCTGACTCTGATGTCATCTCTTACAACTCATTGGTTCTTTTGCTATGCTACAGTTGCACTGGCTTTCTGTTTTTTACTTCAACAAACTAAGCTTATTCCTGACTCAGATTTTTTATATTTGTGAATTGTTCTTGGAAAATATTTCTGCTAACACGTTTCATAGTTTTCTCCTTCTAATCATTTAGTTCACAACAAAAATGACTGTAATGTAACTTTCTCAAAGACTCCTTCTCTAAGTACACAAAGCCATGTAAACTTTTTTTTATAGTTAAGAGTACCTGAAATAATCTTATTTATTAATATGATAGTAATTCATCTCTTTTCACTTGAATGTAAATTTTCAAAGATAGGAATTTTTATAATTTGTTTTATTTCTGAATCCCAAACACCAAGAAAAGTTTATGTTTCACAATAAATATTTAATACATTTAGATTGTTAAAAATAATGGCTTGTAGCACACATTGTAGTTGGATTAAGGTCAATTAAAACATGATAATTAATGGGGTATTATAAAATATAAAAATATAATGAAAAATGCTGAGTAACAGCAAATAGATGGAAGAGAATAGAGAGCCCCCAAAGAGGTGTCTGTGTGTAGGACAGCATGTCAAATCCCAAAGTTAACTTTTAAAAACAATGGAGTGACTATGTGCTATTCATTAAATGTTGTTGAGATACTTGGTTGTATTATAGAAAAGTAGAACCATCAGACAGTATCTTCTATCACACCGATAAATACTATGTAATGGGATTAAACAGTAAAAAGCAAAAACATTTAAATGTATAAGAATAAAGTATGAGAAAGTTATTTATAATCTTGAAGTGCAAAATATCTGTAATGTGTATTCCAGGAAGACTTAAAACTAAGAATACATGAAGGAAAATGTTTGTTATGACCATTGTATTAATCTGAATTCTCCAGAGAATAAGAACCAATAGGATATAGACATAGATATAGATGTAGATTTAGATATAAGTACAGATGAAATAATTATAGACTTACACATAGATACGTAGATTTCAGTGTGGACATAGAGATATACTATAAGGAATTGTCTCATGATTCTGAAGGCTGAGAAATTCTAAGACATAAGGTTGGCAAGCTGAGATCCAGAAGAACTGATAGTATAGTCCCAATCTGAGGCCAAGGGCCTTATAAGTTCCAGTCTGAGTGTGAGTTTTAAGGCAGGAGAAGACTAATTGCCCAAATCAAAGACAATTAAGCAGAGATAGAGGATTCTTTCTTACTCAGTCTTTTATTTTACTCAGGCCTTCAATGGATTGATTGATTACTCAGTCTACTGATTCAAGTGTTGAACATCATTCAGAAACATCCTAACAGACACACTCAGGAATACTGTAAGCAAATATGTGGGCACCCTGTGGCCCAGTCAAGTTAACACATAAATTTAGCCATCAGAAGTTCATACTTTGTGAATCTGGCACCAATGTACATCTCTTTAAACCATATTTAATCTCCAAATAAATATAATAACAAGGTCATAATGCTGCCTAACATGACACAACTATCCTTAGTACAACTGGAAATGCACTAACCTCTTCCTTAGAACAGGAAGTAAAGTCTTTGAGTAATGTTTAATTTTCTCCATGATAATCCATAGCTTAAATGCTGTGATTTAAAATTAACAATACTTAAATATGATAATATAAAGTCAATATATCTTACATTACATGATAAAAGAATAAGAGAAAAAATATCAAAGATAATGTATATCTATATTTATTGACACACACAGACATATTTATAACAAAATAAGGAGGAATACTCGTGACAATTACAGTCCTTGTTTCTGTAATTGGTTATGTGGCCATACCTTATTCCACTACCCATTCTGTATTACCTTTGCCTTTAGCAAGCTCCTCAGCTGTTATCGTGTCTTCACCTGCTGGAGTGATCCAAATCTTTATAACTGATGGTCTGAGCCATTAGTGGTCCTGACTGGATTGAGTTGTTGTAGCTGTCCATTGACCTTAATCACAAGACATGGAAATAATAAGAGATGCCCTAAATGATCTACTTATTCTACACTTACTCTTCTTCCATTGGGAAGCAGCACTACAATATCCCCTGAGTAGTCTGGAACAATCGTCCTAGTCAACACCATAACCTCCTGCTTTACCTGTTGATTCAGAGACCTGAGGACTTCGAAGTGGTCAGGTGGCAGCCTTAACTTCCATTTCAGGGCATTCATTGTTGTGTCTTATGGTGGAAGCATTCTTCATATTGGAACTAAGAACTCTAGGCAAGCAAGGCATAAAGGTATGGAAACAAAAAGCAAAAATTTAGCTAGTGGGTAAATTAGAGTAATAGTAAGTAATTCCACTCCCATTTACACACTGATTCCTGGATCCAGAAATACTGGCTATGGAAGAAATAGCATTGTGTATTATATGCTGACTGAGAGTTTAAAACCTTCTGAAGAATTTTATCCAGGCCTGTGAAGTATTTTTACCTAGCTGGTGCTATAACTGAGTCTTTAAAAAGCCATTTCACCATTCTATCAAACCAGCTGCTTCAGGATGGTGGAGAACATGGTAAGAATAGTGAATTCCATGTGCATTGACACATAGCCCCACTTCATTTGCTGTGAAATTAGTTCCTTGATCAAAAGCAATGCTGTGTGGAATACCATGATGGTGACTAAGGCATTCTGAAATCCACAATTATAGTTTTAGCAGAAGATAAGTGTTAAGAGAAGGTAAATGTATATCCTAAGTAAGTGTCTTTTCTAGTAAGTAAAAACAATGTTGCCCTTTAGATTGTGGAAGTAGTCCAATGTAATCAACTTGCCACCGGGTAGCTGGCTGTTCATTCAGCAGATCCAGTGTTGGTCTCTGCTGCTGGCAGACTGGGCTCTCAGCAGCAGCCAGAGCTAGATCAGTCTTGGTGAGTGGAAGTCCATGTTGCTGAGTCCATGCATAACCTTCGTTCCTGCCACCATGACCATTTTATTCATGAGTCCGTTAGGTGATGACAGAGGTGGCCAGGGAAAGAGGCTGACTGTTATCTATAGAACAGTTCATCTTATCTTCTTGATTATTAAAATCTTATTCTCCTAAAGTCCTCTTTTGTGAGTGTTCACATGAGACAAAAAATATCTTCATATTTTTTGCCCATTCAGAGAGGTCTATCCATGTACCTCTTCCCCACTTTTCTTTGTCATTAATTTTCCAATCATGTTCTTTCCAAGTCTCTGACCATCAGCCAAACAATAAACCGGAGACCAGCCAAACAATAGGCCACGGCCCATGAATCATTGCATAATCACATGTCTGTCCTTTTTCTCTTCCAAATGAAGCAAACAACCAGGTACATTGTTCAAAATTCTGCCCACTGGTAGAATTTTCATTCACCAACGTCCTTCAAGGGACTTCCTGAAAGGGGCTGTAGTCTACAGTTCTCCACTTCTGGGTGGTACGTGTGTATCATGCAGAACCATTTGTAAACCAGGCCTGTGTCTTCTGTTACTCTGTGAACTGACCATAGGCAACCTACTATGAAGCCACAGTCACAGGTTGGGAGAGACGAGAGTATAGCAGGAAAGGGGAGCATGGGCATCTGGGCCATTTCTTCCTGCAACTGACTTGTGCCTTCAGGGCCTGCCTAGACCCATTCATGTATATACCACACTCCATTTGATGAAGTACTACTGTGCATGCCCATTACCAACTTGGTAAGTCAGGTAACACCCACTTAAAAGTGGGCACTTTGTGTCACATGGTAACTTAATGGCTCATAGTTAAATGGTTAGTATCTATTAAGGCCCAGTAACAGGCCAAGGGCTTTTTCTCAAAAAGAGATCAGTTATCTGAGGAGGATGTCTGGACTCATTGCTCTGGTTTTCTAGGGTATTGCACTGTGATTCATCCATAGATAATTGCTGAAGGCTCCAAATGACATCCTCAGGTGCCACTGACACCTTATGCACCTCTGTATCTGCTGGATAATATGGCCCAAGCAGCAGAGAATTTTGCACAGCAGCTTGAATCTGTTACAGAGCTTTCTCTCATTCTGAGCACCACTCATAATTAGCAGCCTATTGGATCATTCATAAGTGGGCCATAGTAACACATTCAAATGAGGAATATATGACTTCCAAATTCCAAAGAGGCCCTAGGTGCTACGCTTATTACTATTACTTTTTTTCATTGTAGTGAGTTCCAGATGCACCACCTTATTCCTCACTTTAGAAGGGATATCTTGACATGCCCCATACTACAGAATTCCTAGAAGTTTCACTGAGATAGAAGGCTCCTAAATTTTGTTATATTAATTCCCTACCATCTAACATGCATAGCTTTTACCAATAAGGCTAGAGTAGTTGCCACTTTTTGCTCACAAGGTCCAATCAGCCTAATCTCATCAATGTAACTGACCAGTGTGATATCTTGTGAAAGGGAAATAAAATCAATATCCCTGCACACTAAACTATTACATAGGCCCAAGAATTGATGTATCCCCTACTTAGGACAGTGAAGATGCACTGCTGGCCTTGCCAGCTAAAAGAAAACTGTTTCTGGTCATCTTCACTAAAAGGTATAGAGAAAAAAGCATTTGCTAGCTCAGTAACTGTACACCAGGCACTAGGAAATGTATTAATTTCCTCAAGCAGTAAAAACATATTATATATAGTAAGTGTAATTGGAGTCACCACCTAGTTAAGCTTAGGATGATCCACTGTTATTCTTCAAGGTTCATCTGTCTTCTGCACATTCCAAATAGGTGAATTGAATAGGCATGTGATGGGAATAACTACTTTTCTCATGTTTAAAGTTGATGATGGCACTGTTCTCCACAATTCCTTCAGGATTGTTGTATCATGTTTGTTTTACTAT
>NW_007735226.1:47460-80923 GCF_000696425.1 Galeopterus variegatus | reverse complement strand
CCAAACTGAGGTCCCCAGCGGTGGACTCTTCCTCTCTGGAAGAGGGAGTTTATCTGGGGCCGACGCCCAGGGTGTGGCGGAGAGATGATCTGGGCGGGCTCCTCTTCCCTGCCCCCCCCGACGCTAGCCGGGGGCTCCCCACACTATCAGCCCCATCAGAGATCCGTGGGGAGAGTGGGATTGTAGGCCAGTCCATAGGCCCCGGGGTGCCCCGTGTCGAGGTAAGCAAATAGCACGTCTCAGTGAGGAGTCACGCCAAACAGAGATGGCTGTCCTGCCCTCCCTAAGCTGGCCTTCTCCACCCCCACCCGAGAAAATGGAGGCAGCTTTGATGTGGGCGCTTAGCCTGGTGTGGTGGGCGGGGGCCAGGCAGGCGGGGAGCAGTTGGGCTTTGCCCTGCAAGTGGGGCTGGGCTGGGGGTGACTTACAGAGGTCGTGGGTCTGGGGCAGTCTGGCGCGCTTCACTCTGCCTCTGTGGAGTCCTTTGCTGGCTTTCCTGGCCTTTGATGACTGGGCTGATCGCTCGTTCCCGCAGCCGGGCTTGGGCGCTCTCAGGAGTCCTCCTCTGTGTCGGCCCCAAAGCCTCGAACCTGCTGCCGCTTGTTTGTCGATGTAGGGTCGTTGTTGAAAGAATTATTCGCCTTTTGTTGCTCTTGGAAATGTAATCAATACTCTGGTATCACAGCACACGGCTCACAGGATTGCGCTGTCTCCTGGCGCGGCTGCTCAGACCCGTCGCCATCTTCCCTTCTCATATATATATTTTCCATAATGTTATCTTTACCATGCAATTATTTGTGATTCACCATTTGCCCCAGTACAGCAAATATGCAATAACCAGAAAATTTTTTTTACTTTAATTTTTTTCATTGTTCATATTTCATGGAGTACAGTTTGTTTCAACACATGCACATATTGTATAATGATCCAATAATCAGAATAGTTAGCATATCTATCACCTAAGCATTTATCATTTCTTAGTGGTTATAACATTCAATATTTTCTTTTCTGGCTACCTTGAAATATACCATACAATATTATTAGCTATTGTCACCTTAGAACACCAGGACTTATTCTTCCTAACTGTAACTTTGTACCTTTGTACTGGTCTACCAACTTTTCCTTGTCACCCCTTCACCCCCACCCTTCCCCTGCCTCTGGTAACCACTATTCTACTCCCCATTTCTCCTTTGAAATTTATTTTTCTTAATTGCCCTTTGATAATTGTATATATTTATGGCATATGATACAATATTTTTGGTACCTTCACACTGTGTGCAATGATTATATCAGTGTGCTTAGGATATCCATCACCTCAAACATTTATCACCTCCTTGTGTTGAGAATACTCATCGTCTTGACTAGCTATTCACAGACACACAGTACTTTGTTGTTAGCTGTAGTCTCTCTATATTGCTATAGGACATTAGATCTTATTCTTCCTATCTCTCTATAATTTTGTATCCACTGACCACCCTCTCTCTGTCTCCCCTTGCCCCCTCCCTTTACTAGTCTTTGGTAACCACTATCTACTCTCTACTTCTGTGTAATCAACCTGTTTAGCTTCCACATATGAGTGAGAACGTGGTATTTCTCTCTCCGTACCAGGCTTATTTCACTTGTAATTTTCTCCAAGCTCACCCATGTTGCTGCAAATAGCAGAATTTTATTCTTTTTTATGGCTGAGTCATAGCCCATTGAGTATATCACATCAACAACTGGAGAATTTTCTATGTGAAGCACTTATATATGTTTTTCTTCTCAGCTGTAATATATTTAATGACATTACTTGGGGTTTTTCCCTATTTAAACTATTTGGATATGGTCATTTTGGTTTATAGTCTTGTCATTCCTAAATCCATCTTAATGGAAAGCCTCAGTGGGTAATATATAACAGGAGGGGAGCATTGTCTGCAAACAGGAGGGACATCACTTTCATTTGGTTATAAACCACCTGATCATTTAGAAGATGTAATCTCATTTAACAGCCTTTACACAAATTAATGGTGCAGGTCAAATGACTTAATGGTGAAGAATTCATTCCCCAAATTAAGTGACATCAACTCTTTATTTGAGAAGAATGAGATGCAATCTCAGATACAACTTTGGGAGAAGGTAGGAAGTACACTGCTTCTCACCCAGGCCAGCAACTGAACCAGCCCACACCTGGGATCCTGAGACTGGCCAGGCCAGTCCCGTCCCTGCCACAATCAGATCCTAGAATGTATTTATTAACCACGTGTGTTTCTTTGGGGTGTGTGACTTACCTGCTCATGTCCTTAACCAAATTTCTGCTTAGAATTTTCAATTCATTTTTAAGAGTTCTTTTTGCAATAAGAATATTAATCTTTGTGTTAAAAAAAAAAAGTGGAGAGTAGAAAAATGGTTACCAGAGGCTGGGAGAGGGGAATAATGGTTACCCGAGGTGGGGGGAAGATTAGGGGTGAACTAATGGGGACAAAACTATGCTGTCTACCCTAAGTGAATCATTGTGCAGGATATGTATGTATTGAAACAGAACACTGTGGTCCACAAATATAAATATAAGTAAAATTGAATTTTAAAAATTTAATTTAATTTAATTTAAAAAGAAAAAAAAGTATGCTGCTTCTGCATTAATTGCCTATGGAATACAAGTGCTTTCTATGACCTAAAGGACAAAATCTGGTGCTTCTACCAACATCCCAAATGAACCGCAAGTGGATAGCTGTATTTTATTGGTTAAGTACCTGATATTCTCACTAAGGCTGGAAGCCTCATCCCTCTAGCTAACTAGAATTCACAGATCTTCACCATCAAGGACTATTAGGCTCTAAATAAGGCATCACCTTTCCAAATGTCCTCTTTGAAAAGGAGAAGATTCCAAGGATGCCATGCAATTTTAAGGAATAAACCGTTTATAACATGGTGAGAATTGTTTATGTAAGGCCTTTCTGAAAGGGCTCTAAGGAAATGTGAGACACAGAGGTACTAATTGTTTGATCTTAAAGCTTCTGTGAGAACTTTTGCAAGTGTCCCTTGTTTCCTGTCTGAAAAAGATGTGGGTTTTTAAAAGTCCTAAACATGATGTGCGCAGTTGAGTTCTGTCCTTTCTTGGCTTATGGCCTTCTTCTGTACTTAATTACTAAGTTCACTTACATTTTTCATCTCAGAATCATGGCCTCATTAGAACTTTCTATTAATATTTTTTGTGCTTAGTACATGCTCAGAAAATATTGCATGTATTTCTATTTCGTGATGAGAAATGTGCTCATTAAATCTTATCTTCCTCAGCTAAAACTAAGACAACTAAATCATTTCAAGCAAACTTAGGTAAAACAGTTAAAAGCCATTTCCTTTATAGTACTTGACACAATTAACGGTTGCAGGTATATTTATGATTTATTGCTTTGTTTTGCCTCTTCTATAGTAGATTGCATTAAGGGCCCCAGTTCTTTACCTCTCACGGTTTCCATGGTTTTTTGCCAGGTAACTTTGCAGAGCCCTCACACTCTGGCTCTGGGTTTGGTCATGTGCCATGCATTGGCCAATATGAGGCAGAGTGAATGAGCGATGGTTCTGAGCTTAGGTCTCAAGGACCTTTGTCTGTTTCCACTTGCTCTCTTGCTCCTTGGACTAGGTCAGCCAATGCCCAGAGGTGAAGAGAGCACCAACCTTACAGCCAAGACACCTGTGAGTCCCAGGGCCACCACTTACTCACTGTGGGCCCTCACCATACTGTTGGGAGGGTTAGATGAGGGAAATGTTGAGCAAGCCAAACGGTGAGTTTCCAAATTTGCTGAATGAGCTGATTCCCAAATCTACGAGCAAGCCAAGTAGAGATCAGAAGAACCACTCAGCTAAGGCAGCCTAGATGAGATAAATCCCACATACGTGCGATGTTTATTGTTATATGCTACTGAGGCTTTGTGAGTCACTGTTACGCAGCAATTTTGTGGCAATAGTTCTCTGATACACTACCATAACACAGTAAACTCCGAAAGGCAGATGACAGATTTGCTTGTTTGCTGCTGAATAAGTATACCTAAATGCCTAATATGTATAGTAGTGATGCAATATGTATTTGTTGAATAAGTGAATGCCTGAGTAAACCAATATATACAAAGAATGCATAAATTGCATGGCTTACAACACATATCTATTTAGCGTCATATTATATGCAAGGTCAAGGTGGGAGTATGAGATTGAGTATAAACAAAGTAAGACATGCTGAACTCCTCTTCTGTTTCAGGCACTGTTCTGGTGGCTGCACGAACATTCCTTCACCTAACTCTGGCAATAATGGTAATGAATGAGTCCCATGAAATTCCTCTTCTCGGGGAATCCCTGATCCATGTGAGTCTTAATGCTCCTTGCTATAGGTTTGCCAATCACACCTACGAGACAGAACTTCAAGGAAAGCTTTTTTATTTTGGAAGACATTGACTGGGACACAGAGGGTAAAGTCCCAAATGCCACCCTGATTGATTGAGGCCTGGGGTTTGTTAAGGTAATGTTTTCCAGGCTCTCCACTGTAAAGTAACTATTTTCTCCCTCTCATTTGTATTATTTGGACACAAGTTTATAAGCCTAACTCAGTCTCAAATTGGGGGTTGACTTAGTAAACATTCCCCAGAGAGACAGAACCAATAGGATAAATATGTAAATATATGACAAGGGGTTTATTAGGGGAATTGGCTCACAGGATTATGAAGACTGAGAAGTCCCACGATAGGCCATCTGCAAACTGGATGCTGGCAGTGTGGCTTGGTCTGAGTTTGGAAGCCTCAGATTCTTGTGATTCTCAGTCCAAGGCCAAAGACCTGAGAGTTGGGGATGCTGCTGGTGTCAGTCCTGGAAGCCAAAGGCTGAAGAGTTTCGAGTTTGGATGTCCACAGGCTTGAGAGAAGAGTGTACCCCAGCTCTAGTAGTTAGAGAGAGAGATTCACCTTTCCTTTTTATTCTCTCTAGGCCCCCAGTGAATTGGATGGTGCCTGCTCATACTGAGGGCAGATCTTTCCCACCTAATCCACTCAGGCCCCTGTGCTAATCTTCTCTGGAAACACATTTATAGACACACCGAAAAAGATTGCTTTTACCATGTTTCTAGGTATTCCTTAATCTAATCAGGTTGACACCTAAAATGAACCATCATAGGAATGGACCTGCTAGAATATAGTTGAGATTCTATTCTTGTAGTTTTCATAGGAAGAAATAAATCACATCAGTTATGCTAAGGGAAACATTATTTCTTGTCTATATAATTTCATTGAGAAACTTTTGTATTGTCAATGTTGTATATTAAAGATGTATATTTTAGAAATTATTTTAAATATTTTTTAATCCTAATCATTATTATTTCTGCAATGTGATCAATATAATAGTACAAAGATACTTTTAAAAGTTCATATTCATATTATCTTTTTTTTTTTTTTCCTTTTTGTCTTTTTTTTTCGTGTCCGGCAACGGATCGCAACCCTCAGTGTCGCGCCCGTACCGGACCGGGACCGGCAATGGGATCACAACCCTCGGTGTTGCACCCACACCCCGCTCAGCCAGTGAGCGGCCGGTCTGTATGTGGGATCCGAACCCTCGGCGGGAGCGCCGCCGCGCTCCCAAGCAGCGCAATGAAGCAGTGCGCCACCGGGCCGGCCCATATTATCTTTTAATTATATTTTTCCATGAACTTTTTAAAGTACCTTGTGTTTAATCAATATTTTATAATCAACCTGATTCAATCATAATCCCAGAAGATGTGTGTTAATTGCATGAAAATAGTGATAGCAGGCACACAGGTCTGGCTATTTGCCCCCTTTCAAAAGCAAACCACTCAAAAGTCAAATGTTGGTGAAAATGGAAGTCAGCTTTTATTCAGGAATACTGGTGAACTGCGAAGAGATGTTGGGCTGACCCATCTCTCCAGTAAACCTGAGGGTGAATGGCCAGAATAAAGCCGTCTCAAAGACTCAGATTTACTGAGGGGCTTTTAAAGAGGGAGCCAAGGGAATGAAACATGGGAAATGAAAAGCAGGAGGGAGGGGGACATGATCGGTGAGGGCTCATGCAAGGTCTCAGGTGTAAAGCCTTGCCCATACTCTGTCTGGTTTCCGTTCTTGTCCTTGCTGTTGACTAAGGGTCCTGCTGGAGGGGTGGAATCAGCATAGCTTTACTGATGTTTTCTCTGGTTTCCCAGGATCTGCAACTTTGTAGCTTCAGGCTGGCTGGAAAATAACGTTACATTCATGAAAATAATGTCATCTTGTCCCATAACCAAGGTTCAAAATATCAAATAACCATGGGAAAAGAGGGAACTCAGAGGAATGCCTGCCAAATAAAAAAACTGTGTCCTTTTAAAATCTTTTAGAGTCCATGTGGTTTTAGGTCCCAACATGGCTATAGTCCTGCTCACTCCAACAATAGTACAGCTTTAAAATTTCAGGTCTGTATTTTAATGTACGATCTATGAAGTTGAAAGTAAAACCCATTAGAATTTAGTGATTTATACTTATCTTTGAAAAACTGAGGTAAATCCCAAATATGCTTTCTAAATCTAAAGAGGAAACTGTCCAAGAAACAACACCTGGTTCATAAAATCAACCCATCAACCAATCAACCAACCAACCAACCAACCAAAAAAAGCCCTTATCATTTAGGCTATAGTTTATGTTTTACAATTGAGTTAAGCCTATGTAAAAGGCATGATACATAGTTCTCATAAATGCATTTAAATAAATGAATATGTCCAAAATCTTATATATCAGAAATGAGGATGAAAAAGTCCTAGATAATAAGCCCACATTGAAATGGACAGTTTGTCAGCCAGCTGAAAAGTAGGTACAATAATATCTACTTTAGTCAATGAAGAGCCATGATTATAAATGCCACATCAGCCACTCAGGAAGAGCAAACCGAAGAAGAACAACATGATGCTTCATAAGTAATTTTTGAAAGAATTAATCTCAAGGAAGATACTGCAGTCCCCAAAGGCAAGAGTTTATACCTGGGTCCCCTTATTGAGATTCCATTGAAGTTTGCTCCTTCTCTTTGGTCAAGAAAATCAATCAAAGATGTACACGGTGCCAAAAATACTCATGAACAAAGTCTCTTTTAGTTATGAACTTAGTTACCTTTTTTTGCTTTCTGTATTTGATGATATATTTGGAGATATTGGCAAAGTCTATCTTAGTAGATGTTTAGTTAATATCTGTCATATGTTTAGATTATAATATGAATCTTTCACTTCTCACTGGACATGGGCATGGTGTGGATCAGTAATGAAGAAACTCTATTGAGACTACTCTGACCAAAGAAAATAATTGAAGGTTATCTACAAAAAAAATACATAGATTTTTTTGTTATTAAACTTTTAAAAAGAACGAGTAACATAAAACCATATTCAAACGACATATCATGTTCATTACTAACTAATACTGATTAAAGCTAAACTTTAGGGTCTCAACTTTCAATGAGATTGTCAGAGCCTCTTAATAAAAATTAGTAGAGTGAACCTTACTCTTCCAGACAAACGGCAGTGATCCAAAGCATAGGTAGCTTCAAGATCAAAGATTTCTGATCCTTGGGCAACTCCCATCCTCTTCCCTTTTAGACAAGGCCAAGTTTCAAACAGGAAAAGTTTACTTTGCAAAACTAGCCCGGCGAGTGAATTTTCAGTTGATCACAGAGTGCACCAGCATTTCTAGTTTATCACCCTCAGGCAACTGAATAACTAAAGACACAGGAAAACTAACAAGGATGTTAGTAAAGGTAAATGCACATTCTCAAAATTTCCTAGTACATGAGAGATAGGAATTGCCTGAAAGGACCAAGGAAGTAGAGAGCTTCTATGTCTATTTGGGGGCAAAAGGGGGCTAGACATTTATTCATAGGAGATCCTGCCTTAGTTGATCTTTTAGTCCCAAGTACATTCTATTTTTACCGATATTTAATCCCAATCACTTTTTCACTTATTGTGAATGACGGCCTTACAATGGGCTTTTTCTATATGTATACCTGGTTTGGTGATTTTCAATGATTTGACTCAATAATTAGTAATTATTAAACTATATAGTCAAAATTACTTAGTAATATTTTGTTTTGTGAACATAATCAATCTATAGTCACATAAATACCAGACTGTGGTTTCCCAGTCATTATGGCTTGAAATTCTTCCTCTCACCAACATTACCATCTTCTGTGAGGAAAGAGTCGTAGACAACTCTACCTTTTCCAGATTAATCAAACCTTTTGCCTGTGTTTGTGGAATTCTTTCCACCTCTTGACTATTGCTATCTTATTTCCTCCTTTAACACATTTCAAGATTTATATACTTTTTTTTCAGAAACATGTACACCTATTTCACAGACTCTATTTACTTCTTGCCCTCGTTACTTTAAAAAACTGTTAAATTATTTGTATTTCTTTAGAAGGATTATAAACAAGTCATCTATTTCTATCTCAGTTCAAAATGTTCCTGAAGGAAGTGCTATCTATTCTTTGAAAAATTTTGTTACTTTTTTTTTTTTTTTGTCTTTTTTTTCGTGACCAGTAAGGGGATCACAACCCTTGGTGTGGTGTCGCCCACACCGCGCTCAGCCAGCGAGCGCACCCGCCAGTCCTTTATAGGATCCGAACCCATGGCGGGAGCGTCGCTGCGCTCCCAGTGCCGCACTCTCCCAAGTGCGCCATGGGCCGGCCCAAAATTTTGTTACTTTAAGGATTCCTACAAATGCATGTTGATGTATGTCTATCATCCGTGGTTCTCTGTGTGGTAACTAGCATCTTTGTATAGAAGATAGTATAAATAATGCATTCCATGAGAATAATTAATCAATATGTTATTATAGGAAAAACCATGAAACAAGAATAGCTTCACTTTCCTTTGGCATTAGTACTTTTATTTCTAAAACAAAGGGATTTTATTATACTTTATAACCTTCAAGGTCTTTTGCATTCTAATATTCTTCTAATGTTTATTTTTATATCCAATAGAGATTGATGAAATGTGTATTGTACTTTATGTTTATACACTCATATCATATATATTTAACTAGCAATGTGCAGCTCTCTAAGAACTGGAGCTATTAAGCTGAGAAGAAAATGAAGGACAATCTGATTTTGTGTTTCTTTTTGAGAATGCATAGTAAAAACATTTGGTTTAAAATTTTTTTCTAACTAAGAATACTTAACAATTTATTGGTGTATCACCATCTGTTTTATGTTTGTCAAATCAATTTTATTAGAACTTTAGCACAATAGCTTCATATTTTGCTCTTTTCTCTTGCTAGTTCTTAGAAGAACCATGTGTAAATGTATTAAATGAATAAATACGCATTTCTCTAATTCAAATATGTGTGGTCATCCAGGAAGTATGAATCCAGATTAGAGGCAATGTTTGGGGCAATATTTCTCACATGGTTTGGTATATTCTCTGTATACAAGTGTTTTTGATTTGATGTTTTAGAAAAGGCTCACTCAATTAATTCAACAATAGTCATTTATTGAGCACCTCCTTTATTCTCAGTACATAAAGAGATCCTTTCAGGGATAAAGGAGAAGTAGGAAATTTGATAGTCATCAGCCTCAAGCAACACAAATATTAGTTGGGAGTCCAGAAACAAATGCAGAAAAAGCTGCAGAATATATTACAATGGAGGCAGCCCAGGGACCACATATTAGCAGACCCTCAGAAATGAGGCACACGAGTACTTAAATTAAATAACCAACCATTCACTTAGCTTAGGTAATTCTCCTAGTTAGGTCAAACTATATATCAAATGGTAATATGGATACAGATCCTGGTGCCTTTCTTGCTTCTCCTAAGTCATGCCTACAGTTAGTGGTGTTATGCAGATAGCATGCAATGGGAATCCCACTGGGTTGAGGTTCTAGAGCTGTCTCAGTCTTGGGCTTTTAGATGTTACCAGACAGCCACATCATCAACATCTTATCTGATAAATCTGTGCTCCAGCTGCCACATCACCTGTATCTAAGACCTGGATTCTATATATTAAATCTTGAACCATGCACTGAGCACAGGCGTTTTTCTATCCCAAAGTTACATATACCTTAGAGGCTTTCCAGTGCAGAGTCTTAACCAAGCGGCAGGCCTAGCCATGACCCCATTTTCACAGATGATTACAAAGAGATAAATATCTAATGAACAATAAGTTAGTAAGTGAATGATGAGTTTTTTGATGCAAAGTGTAATACTCTTGCTCTTAAATCACATTGCCAACTCTCCTAATCCATGCTCCGGTGTAAACAAGAGTCTGTGTTAGACCTCTTAGCTATTGAAAGATGATAGGTGATCCTCAGTGGGAGATGAATGATGGAATATCAAGCCAATGGTGCTAGCACCAGACAGTGTTGGTCTTCTGGGTATTGAGGCCTCTCAGATTATTATTATTGTGTTGGCAGTCCCCTGTTCATAAGCTGGACCTTCTCTACAGTGCCAGATGTGACATTTTCCTATGGTTAATCACCCACCATCTGGTCAGTGCCATTGGATAAAGTATGGAAGCCTAAGAGTCCTTATGAGTAATCAGGTCTATCATTCCTTTTAGTTGGCATGGCCTTGGCTAAAATTCACATTAGCTAGAGTATGCACATTTGACAGTAGATTTATGCCCATGTGCTTTCTGCTTAGGAAGCTGAAGAGTAGGTGGTTCACGGTGGTCCATAGATCTTCTCATTGGCACTGAGGCTGACTCAGGGATACTCTGGAATATTTGAGTGCCTGTTGTCAACAACCTTTCTCATTGTCAAAGTTGCAAAGTAGCTTTTTCCTGAATGACCAGAAATGACAATTATAGAAATGGGAAGAATGTTCTTCTTTCCTCCCTGTCAATCTTCTAGTCTCCCCAAGTGGCAATGACCTTTAAAACTAATCACAAGATTGTCCATTTTATGTTTCACTGATCCAATGGAAGCAAGAGTAGATGTGCAGAAAGAAGCCCTTAGATGTCAAGCTATGCATGGCTGGGTAATAAAAAAGATGGCCTGATACTGAAAATAAGTGCAGGGCTACCATGGTGTCCTACTCCTCCAGGGTCCTCCTTGGATTGGTATAACATGACATTCCTGAAAGTAGAAACCCTTGAGAAGAAGTTTCTTTATCTGAGAAAGCCTTATTAAGCCTTGGTATATCCAAGAACATGAACGAGCTGAAGTCTGGGAGCCCAGGAGGTGTGAGGGAGGTTAGAGAAGAAAATTATAGATGTGTGTGTGTGAAAGAGAGTAAAGAAATAAGATCACCTCGCTCTTGCAGTTCTTTTCTCTGAGCTGCTGTTTAGTGAGATCTTGTAACTTTATGTTGCCCTGACATCTATTTTTAAATATGAGTTTAACTTTCTCATACCAGAAATAGGGCTCAGTCACTCTTACACAATTTCTAATACTATACCCCACCTGAATGGCTCCTGCTGCTGGTCAGAGATAAAATCTTAAGAGTCATCTCTCTTGTTTATCAGGCTGGGCTCTCTGCTGTCCTGTTACTTCCTTTAAAGGGATCATTCTGACATTTGCCCATGAACTTAAAGTGACCATTGGCCTACCATTTCCTTTTCTCTCTCTCCCCCTGCCTGCACTCCCTGACCTCCGTGTGTGTGTGTGTGTGTGTGTGTGTGTGTGTGTGTGTGTCCTCCAGGTGTGCCTTTTACCCCCCAGGTCTATAAGTACTAAAAGTACTAAAAACTCTTAAACTTTCACATTGTGGTTGTGTCATTAAAGCCTTGCCATAATCCAACCTCTGACAGTAAGGCTGCCCCCAACGGACCCACGCGGGTGGATGCCCTGCTGATGCTCTTTTGTCCCAGCCTCTGGTGGATGCTTGGAAGAGTAGCTACCAGCTAAGTTGATGAAGAAACTCAAAGTTTCATTCAAAACATGTTGTGACACTCTTCTCTGTATTTCTCTGTATCTTGAGCTGACAGTCTCTGAGTATTGCACTGACATGACAAAGTGTATTGAACTTCTTCGGATTTAATTATCTGCCCTTTCTTCACATGCAGTTTAGCTTCCCTGTGGAGAAATTTCCTGGCCTTCTGGGAAACTGAGAATAACTGTAACTCTGTAGAAAATATTTATTTATTTAAAACATAATTTATTAAGTGCCAGACATCTTGCTAGGCACTCAGGGAATAAAAAACCTCCTATTACCCTTTTTTTTCTTAATCTTTCTTCAGAACAATCTACCTTTTCCAAACTTACTACACCTTACTTAAGATTTGCTTCTAAAATTCCCTAGGAAGAATCTTCTGTTTATGAGTGTTACACTGTTATTTCTATTCATTGGCTATATCATACATGGTTTATAAGTCTTTGCATATGGTATTCTCTCTTCTGGAATAGTCTTCTCCCACACTTTACATACCAAAACCTTATACACCTTTCTCTATATTTTCTGGTTTCTTGTCACTTATTTCTAGATTTTGGCATACATTGTTTTGAAACTTTGTAGAATATTCTTCCTTTCTAATGTTAGTACAAGAAACTTACAACACTTTTTTGTGGATGCACGCTGACCTAAAGAAAAAAACTGAGGCAAAAAAATATATATATAACAAAGAGTTTATCTGGGCCAGTGCTGAGGACTGCAACCCAGGAGACACAGGTTCAAGAAGTCTTGGGCATGTGCTCCAAAAGACAAAAGAGGTTCAGGATATTTAAAAAAGAAAGCCCACAAAATGGACTGGGTAGTTACAAACGTTGTGACTGGTGCCAGCATATGTCAAACAGTCTTGTCCATAGGAAATTAGTCATAACAGTTCTTTGAGGCAGGCTTTAATCAGAGACCTTCTGGTTTGCTAGGAAGTAGCAGAAAATAGCGATCAGCAGATTCATGGCAGTTGTTTATCTGGGATGTCACAACCTTGGTGATGCATTGGAGTGCAAAGCTTCAGAGTGTTCCAAGTCAGGACGTTTCTGAAGCTCAGAGTGAGATGTCCTCCCGGCTCCATTTCAGGTGCCATGACTGAAAGGATTTCACTTTCCCTTGTCAGTGCATCGTGGACAATAGCTGGTATGGTTTTCACCAGCTGCCAGACAGCACTTCTGAATACAACTACTTTAACACAGACAAAGCACAGCTTCCCAGATAAATGGAATATAGACATCTGAAACTGAAAAACAGTGGCTCAAACCCTCTCTACCTGACTTTGCTTCAGGACCACACCTGGTAGACTCTGCCCTTTATATTTAGCTTGGATTCTCCCGGATGCTACTGTATCTCTCTTTTCTTTAGGTACCTTGGCAGGGGTTTCTGGTTTTCTCATCTAGGTTAATGTTTTTGGCAACAGTATTTGATTTTCTTGGAGTACCCCTCTTTCATTTACCCTTCAGATTTGCAATGACTTCTTCTCCACTTAATCTTGGTCACATATTCTAACTCCCTCCTGCTCACTAATGAAAGATGACTTCTTAGCCATTTGACTGAGAAGAGGTAGAATGCCATCAGAACTTGACCATCCACAGTCTGCTTTGATTAGCATTTTTGCTCCCTCTCTAGGATAAAAGGTGAGTGCACTTGCAATGAAGCTGAAGATATAATACATTTTATTTAGGATTTTCATTGCTTGAGTCATAACAACTCATTTATATCATGGTATAGGGTTTTCACAAGCTATCATGAATTTCTCTCTCAAAAGTAATGTTAAATGCCTACTTACAGAAAGATGATATTGTAAGTAGCTTCAAGTAAAGGTAATAACCATCACTTGTGGGCCATTGTCTAGTCTGGCTGAACTTCAGATCCTTTGAAATGGCTCAGTGCAACCAAGAGATTCTTTTAAAGGGCTCAGATCTCGCCCCAGTAAAACAAACAAACAGACAAACAAACACCACCTATTAACATGCTTCCAGGATATATCTTCATCAGTTCAACATTATGTTGGGATTAAGGCACCATAAGAAAACCAGGCCTTTCTAACTCTCATTTTCATTTTGTGGAAACTATATTTTTGAACAATCTACCTGTTTACCCAATAAATAGCAGCAATGGCACTCAACTGTGAGCTTCTGGCACCTAAAGCCCCACACCCTGTATAAAAGTCTCCTGTTTTTCATCCTCATTTTCTTCAAGATACATAAAAAATTTCTCCAAGAAACAAGAGTTGTTCTCCTATAGCTGTGATTCCCTTGGATTTGAAGAACATGCCATAATCTTTGGAGTAGGCCAGGCTAGGTATTCTCTTTCATCTGAAGATAAACTTACTATAAAACAAGATAATTATACTCTAAGAAAATCACTGAGGTTTCTTTAATTACTGTGCAAGGGATATTAACAAATAATATGTTTTAGTATTTTTTTTGGTGGAGTCTTTAGGTTTTTACTAGAGCTAATAAATGAATTCAGTATAGTGGCAGGATACAAAATCAAAAATGAAAAATGAGTAGCCTTCTTATATGCCAATAATGAAATTGCTGAAGAAGTAATCAAGAAAGTAATCCCATTCACAAAGGCTACAAAAAAAAAAAAAAAAAAAAAAAAAAAAAAAGAAAGAAAGAAAGAAAAAAGAAATACCTAGGAGCAAATTTATCCAAGGAGATGAAAGCCTTCTACAATGAAAACTATAAAACATTGGTGAAAAAAGTTGAAGAGGACACAAATAAATAGAAAGATATCCCATGTTCTTGGATCGGAAGAATTAACGTAATCAAAATATCTGTGTTACCCAAAGCAGTCTACAAATTCAACACACTCTCTATCAAAATACCAAAGGCATTTTTCATAGAAATAGAAAAAACAATCTTAAAATTTGTATGGAACCACAAAAGACCCCATATAATTAAAGCAATCTTGAGCGAAGGAAGAAAGTTGGAGGGATCAAACTTCCTGACTTCAAAGTATACTATAAAGTTATAGTAACCAAAACAGCATGGTACTGGCATCAAAAGTACACAAATAGGCTAATGGAATAGAATAAAGAGCTCAGATATAAACCCATGCACTTATAGCCAACTGCTTTTCAACAAATGTACCAAGAGTATACAGTGAGGAAAGGACAGCCTCTTCAATAAATGGTGATGGGAAAACTGGAAATCTACACACAGAAAACTGAAACTAGACCATTAACTCTCACCATGCACAAAAATAAACTCAAAATGAAATAAAAACCTAAATTTAAGATCTGAAACTATGAAACTACTAGAAGAAAACATAGCAGAAATGCTACACAAAATAGGAGGGGGCAGCACTTTTTTGAATGAGACTACAAAGGCACAGGCAACTAAAGCAAAAAGAGACAAATGGGACTACAGCAAACTGAAGCTTTGCACAGCAAGAGACACTGTCAACAAAGTGGAGAAACAGCCTACAGAATGGGAGAAAGTGTTTGCAAACTACACATCACATAAGGGTCTAATATCCAGAATATATAAGGAATCAAACAACTCAATAGCAAAAAACCCAAATAACCCAATTAAAAAATGGGCAAAGGACCTGAACAGACATTTTCTCAAAACAAGACATACAAAAAGACACCAAGCACATGAGAAAATGCTCAACTTTGCTAATCATCAGGGAAAGGCAAATTAAAACCCCAATGAGATATCATCTTACCCCAATTAGAATGGTTATTATCAACGAGACAAAATAATAAATGCTGGTGAGGATACAAAGAAAAGGAAACCCTCCGATATTATTGGAAGGAATGTAAATTGGTACAGCCATTGTAGAAAACAATATGGAGTTTCCTCAGAGAACTAAAAATAGATCTACCTTAACCTCCCAGTTATCCAGCTATGGAGTATATATGTAAAGGAAATGAAATCAGTAGATCAAAAAGACATCTGCACTCTCATATTCATTGCAACGCTATTCCCAATAGCCAAGAGATGGAATCAACCTAAATGTCCTATCAATAGACAAATGGATAGGGGCCGGCCCGGTGGCGCACTGGATAGTGCGCCGCTTGGGAAGCGTGGCAGCGCTCCCGCCCGAGGGTTCGGATCCCACATACAGACCGGTTCCCGCTCACTGGCTGAGCGAGGCGCGGGAGCAGCGCCGAGGGTTGCGATCCCGTTGCCGGTCCCCGGTCCGGTACGGGGGCAACACTGAGGGTTGCGATCCGTTGCCAGACACGGAAAAAGACAAAAGACAAAAAAAAAAAAAAAAGTAGACGAATGGATAAAAAAACTGTGGTATATATACACAGTCAAATACTATTCAGCTATAAAAATAAATGATATCCTATGATTTGCAGCAACATGAATGGAACTGGAAACCATCATGTTAAGTGAAGTAAGTCAGGCACAGAAAGACAAATACTGCATGATCCCATGCATACATGTAATATAAAAAAAAAAGTGGTTCTCATAGAAGCAGAGAGTAGAATAATGGTTACCAGAGGCTGTGAGTGGAGAGGGGTGGGGAGAGGAGAAGTGATACAAAACTATCCTATCTATCCTTAGTGAATCATTGTGCAGTATATACATGTATTGAAACAACACACTGTACCTCACATATATATACAAACTTTAAAATAAAAATAAATAAATATATGATGAACAACAACAGCAACAAAAACCAAATAATATGAAAAACAGAATAATTATCTAGTAATGAAAGATCTTCTACATAAATAATAACAAAGACCTTTTATTCTTAATGTTTTGGGGACAAATTTTGGAAATAAAGTATACTCGATTCTGGTGAGCATGAAGTAAAATAGGCAATTGTAATCAGCTGACGGGAAACTACTAATCAGCCCAAATGCATTTGGGGGAAAATAAACTTGGCAATATGTATTGAAAGCTTTAATTGTTAGAGTAAGTCTAATTATTAGTATCTATGCCAAAGAAATAATGAAATATAGAAAAGCCTTTATGATACAAATAATTTCTTTGTAGTTTTACTTATAAATGCAAAATATTGAAAAACAAATGTCCAAAAGCAGTGGATTATGTGATAAAATTCAATGTAGTCATGATATTTTCAAACATCTTGAAAATGTTGTAAAAAATATTATAAAATATACAGTACAATTACAAAGTGAAAGGGAAGACAGGAAAATACTAAAGGATGGTTCTTTCAAATAGCGAGGTTTTAAGTGATTTTTTTGATTGCTTATATCTTTCTATATTTCCTAAATACCATTATATTTTTATAGTTTAGAAAAAATGTTTCTAAAACAACTTGGATTATATTTTTAGCAAATACAGATCATATATATAGCACACTTTTTTTCCTTTTGCAAACAGCTTTGTGAAGTTTGTAAAAATGACACCACCAGGAGCACTTTGGCTGGAGATCTGTGCCAAGAGAGCAGCAATAAGGAAAGATGGTCTCCAATGACATGGTTTCAGGGCTTGTTGGGGCCGTGTGGAGAAGTGAGTCTGGGAGCAATGGCAGAGGAGCAGAGTATGTGGAGAACACAGGGCTAGCCTTTCAGTATCCCTGCTTCATTGAGGAGCTCTTCCATAGTGCACCCTTTCCTTTCTTTGAGCCAAAGTGGAAACTTAATTAATCATTTCATCTAGTTTCAGCAAGTTTTCTTTTACTTGTCCTACCTAGGCAAGGTGTCTGCTTCTGTGCATAAGTTTCAGTTGCATTGAACTTTCCTACCATGTCATGTCCTCATAGGCTGAATAGTAACATAAAGCTAGGCTGGAACAATATCTAACTTAACACATAGAAGAACTTAATACCCATTGTTGAAGAAATGAACCAATTGAATGAGTAAAAGGCAAAAGAAATTCCTTGGGCTCATCTACATTATTAAACCTATTTTGAGAAGATGCACTGTTTAGAATCTTGAAATCCCTATTACATTTATCGGTAATTTTCACCCTGGAAAGAATGAAGACTTGTGTTTAGGCAGCTTTTATGAAAAGGACACTAAAAATACCACCTGGTCATTAAAATGTATAGAAGTAACATGATTTACTCAACAGCAATTTAATGAGTTCCTAAAGATCACTGGTTGGCAATCTGCCGTTGGGAGGACATTTAATGAGCACCTACTGGGGACCAGGTACATTACATCTCAGAAAATCCTTATTACAGCTCGATGAGGTAAGTGTTAATGTCCCTATTTTATAACAGAGAGAATCTCAATTCAGAGCAGTTAAGTAAGTTGCCCAAAATACCAGAGTACCCACATGTACAAAGCTGGAAAGAGCATTGCTTTTAGCCACCAAGAAAAAGCTGAATAATCCACAAAATCATAAGTTGTTAAACTCATCAGAGAGCTAACATCACAGGGCAACCAAATAGCATGAAATTCAAAGAAAGACAGGTGCCCCCAAGGAAAGACAGACCCCACACACTGGCTTATCTGTGGCAGAACATCGGTGAAAGACGGGGTCACCATACACGCAGGTAAGAATTCAAATACAATTTTTATCAAATTGCTAAAGTCCAAATGTAGGCTAGCTTGAGAGTGTACAAACAATGGGGGCCACAGACTGAAGGGGAGTCTGTACTCACATGAAATTACACTGGGTGCTCATAAGGAAGATTGAGGACGGGGTAGGAGATAGGAGAAATTCCTCTGATGGTTCAGGCATGAAGGAAGGAGAAAAACCATTATTTCAGGAAAGATAAGAATCTCCATCTAGATCCTTCTCCCTTAAGGAACAAAGCCTGAAGCCACTGGTTGAAGGGTAGCAAACTCTGTGATCTGGAGGGCACAAGTGAAAAAAACCAGTGTTGGCTGGAGAAAGAAAAAGGAAAGGCAAGCCACTGCTCCTGGGAGAGGGCAGGAAACCATCGAGGGTCCAGGCATCAGAGGTCTCTGATCCTTTTACCTCTGGGTGAGGGGAAGGGTCAGTGCAGATGCTGCACGCCTGAGAAGTAGGGTCACAGGATCTGCCTCAGAGAACCTCCCCTGCCATCGTCCTCCCAGGCTAGCAAGGACCCGATGACAAGGAACAGTAGTCCACCAGCAAAGGAGGACTAAGGATAGAAGCAGATCTCTCTGAGCCACAGAGGGACATAAAGGGACAACCTAAAGCTGAGGTTGGAAGAGATATTAAGAAAAATCTCGGGAAAACCAACCTCTGCCCTAGGCAGGAGTTAATACCAGAGGACTTTTAAGCCTTTTGTAACAATAGCACTGAAGTTAACAATAGCAACAACAAAGCCCGAACCCAGATCAACTTCTAACTACATCATCTGAACCCTCCTCACCACACACACCCCACATCTACTAACAGTATACCAGAAGAGGCATAAGTACGGTTTACTTCAGTCTCTATGTCCTATACCTCGTTTACACATTTATAAAAAGGAAAATTAATCAATGTATTTCACCATATCAACAGGTTAAAGCAGAAAATGCATTTGACAAAATTTAATGTCCACAATTGTTAAAAACTCTCAGCAGACCAGGAGTAGAAGGGAAAGTGTCTTAACCCAATAAAGAGTACCTAGAAAATCCTATAGCTAACCTTTTACTTAATGGTGAAAAATTGAATTATTTCCCCTAAGATTGGGAACAAGGATATCCACTGTCATTACTCCTATTCAACATCTTGCTGAAAGTCCTGGACAGCTCAATAATTTAAGAAAAAAAATAAAAACCATACAAATTGGAAGGGGAGAAATAAAACTCTATTCCCAGCTGACATACATTATTGCCTACATTAAAAGTTTATGCAAAGCAAACAATTAACAAAATGAAAAGGCAGCCTGCAGAATGGGAGAAAATATTTGCAAACTATATATCTGATGAGGGGTTTATATCCAACATATATATGAAACTCATACGACTCAATAGCAAAAAACCAAAAAACCTAATTAAAATATGCACAAAGGGCCTGAGCAGACATTCTTTAAAAGACCTACAAATGGTCAACATGTGTATGAAAAAGTGCTGGACATCACTAATCATCAGGGAAATAAAAATCAAAACCACTATGAGATAACCACCTTACATCTCTTATGTTGATGATTATTGAAAAGATAACCAGTGTGATCGAAGATGTGGAGAAAAGGTGACCCTTGAACACTGTTGGTGGGAATGTAAATTGGTACATCCGTTATGGGAAACAGTATGGAAGTTCCTTAGAAAATTAAAAGAACTCTCATATGATACAGTCATCCCACTCCTGGATATATAGCTGAAGGAAATGAAATCAGTATCTTGGAGAGATATCTACTCCCATGTTTATTGCAGCATTATTCACAATAGCCAAGCTATATAAACAATCTAAATTTCTATAAATGGATGCATAGCTAAATAAAATGTGTTATAGATACACAATGGAATACTATTCAGCCTTTAAAAAGGAAGGAAATCCTGCCATTTGGGACAACATAAATGAACATGGAAGTATTATGCTAAGTGAAATAAGCCAGACACAGAAAGACAAATATTGTTTGATATCACTTGTATATAGAATCTAAAATAGTTGAACTTACAGAAACACGGAATAGAATGGTGATTGCCAGGGGCTGGTGTGTGGGGAAAATGGGGAGATGTTGGTCAAAGGATACAAACTTTGGGTTATATGATGAACAGGTTCTAGAGATCTAAGGTCCAGTATGATATTTATAGTTAATAATAATGTATTGCATAGTTGAAATTTCTGAGGAAGTAGATTTTAAGTGTTTCTGCCACAGACAAAAAATTGGTAACTATATCAGGTGATAGATATGTTACTTAATTTGATTGTGGAAATCATTACAAATATATATTTATATCAAAACACCGTGTTGTATACCTTAAGTATATATGACTTTTTATTTGTGAATTATACCTAAATTTTTAAAAAAGTAAATAGCCTCAAAATAAGTTAATACATCAGTAAATACAGTAAATAAAAAAGATTTCATTCTTCAGTAAAAAATTAAATAAGAGTCACATAGAATCTTCAAAATAGCTTCTATAACTAAGAAGTGAGTTTAGCAACGTTGTAGGACACAAGGTAGATAGGCAAATATCAATTGTATTTCTATATACTAGTACAATTGCTAGTACCATTTACAATCACATCAAAAAATATGATACATGTAAGTATAAATCTGACCGAATATGTGCAAGGTCTGTTTGCTGAGAACTAAAAAGCACTTCTGAAAGAAATCAAAGAAGACCTAAATAAATAGAGAGATATACCATGATCATGAATTGGAAAAGTCAATGTTAACATGTTCAAATTTCTCCATACTGGTCTAGAGTTTCACTGCAATACCAACCAAAATACCAGTATTTTTGGTAGAAATCAACAAACTGGTTTTAAACTTTATATGGGAAGGTAAAGGAACTAGAATAGCTAAAACAGTTTTGAAAAAGAAAAGTAAAGCTGAAAAAATCATACTACCTGATTTCAAGATTTACTGTAATTTACAGTAATCAGCAGTGTTGCATTGGTGAATGGAGAGAAACATAGATCAGTGGAACAGAGGTGAGAATTTAGAAACAGACCTACAAGTATATGGTCAATCAACTTTCACAAAGGTCCAAAGGCATTCAATGGAAAATAATAGACTTTTCAATGAATGGTGCTGGACAGTTGGGCAATTCTGTATATGTACAATTTCGTATACATTTACACAGCTACCAATTTCCAATGTATGTATATGTGTACGTATGTATGAATATATCTTTTAAAAAAATCCTTGACCCATACTTTTCACACTTTCATAAATTAACTTGAAATAGATTATAAACCTATATGTAAAACCTAAAACTATGAAATTTCTATAAGAAAACATAAGAGAAAATCTTTGTGACCTTTGGTTTGGAAAAAATTTCTATTTGACACAAAAGCACAATCTATAAAAGAAAGTGTCATTGTACTTTGTCAAATTGATAACTTTTTCTTCTCAAAAACCAAAAAAGGGGCCGAGCCCGTGGCGCACTCGGGAGAGTGCGGTGCTGGGAGTGCAGCGGTGCTGGGAGTGCATCAGCGCTCCCGCCGCGGGTTCGGATCCTATATAGGGATGACCAGTTGGCTCACAGAGCTCACTGGCTGGGCGCGGTGTGGCCAGTCTCAAAAAGGACAAAAAAAAAAAACCAATAAAATGAAAATTTAAGCTAAAAACTGAGACAAAATATTGGTAAAAATATCTTATCCAGGACTTAGAGCTAGAATATATACAGAATGCTTACACCTCAATAAAAAGGCAACCCATTAAAATATGCAAATAATTTAAACAGACAACTCACCAAAGAAACTACATGCATAGCAAATAAGTACCCAAAATGATGCTTATCATTAGTCATTAACATCACAATGAGACATACTACATTATTAGCTAAAAAACAAAACGAGAAACCTTGACAATAGTAAGTGCTGAACAAGGAGACAAAGCAAAGTGACCGAACTCTTGAACATTGCTGGTGGAGAGGAAGGAAGAGATGGAGGGTGGGAGGGAGGGACGGAGGAAGGAAGGGAGGAAGGTAGGAAAGGAGAGAAGGAGGGAGAGATGAAGGAAGGTAGTTTTGCTAATGGTTGGAGTAACCTTACTGGTAGAGTTTGAAGAAATCTTGTTGGAATATACTTGGGAAAGCTTTGACACCCATGGCAACATCTCTGAGGCTCTTGAAGGCACGGGGAGAACCTGGGAAACCTTAGCAGCAGGTGAAGGAGCCTGGGGTTGATAAAGGGGCAGAAGGCACGTGACCCTGTCAGCCTCTGGGACAAGGGGAAAGACTCATGGGCAGGTGAAATTGCTGATAAAGCTAAACACACAACTGCAGCTCTAGTAGTGTCCTCAGCTATAGATGGGCTGGAGTGAAGCTGAATATAGCCCCAAGAAAGATTCCACATGCCCTGCTGCTGCAGTGAAGACAACATGGCACAGGCCACCGGCATCAGGGGGAACCATCCTGAATCAGAGCTAAACCATTTCTGCCTTTATGATCCCTCCTCCTGCTACCAACTGGAAGGAGCTAGAGTTTAGAAGAGGGAGGAGGAGGTGATAGACAAAACAACCCCCTCTCATCCCATCCCTGACCTCTGCAATACCCCTTGTACAACCTCTGTACTTAGAGATGTTTGAAAAAATAATATGCACCCAGCTGGGGCAGAGGAAAATACAAGTAGGGAACTCAGTTTGAGGTTAATATTTTTTAATTGGCCAAGATTGGAGATTAAATACTAAAATAAGACTGTTGATAACAAAAAAAGGTCAGGAAAGTTGTAGACCGAATGAAATGTCATTAAGCACTCTTGCTATCCACTGGCAAAGAGGGATTCAACATAGTATAGCTGAAAGCATTTTTGATAAAACACATGCCTATTTCACGTGTACATTATACAAGCTTGGATTCCCCAGTAAGCGTTAGATACACTAGTGGATATTTTCAGCTATTAGTATAATCTAGGTTAGTTACAAAAGCTATGTACATTGAAAATCTTATTAGCTGAAATTTTAATTTCAGATATTGGGTCGACCCATAAATAAACTTATAAAATACATTCATTTTATGTCTTTATTATTTGTTAAGATTATTCCTTTCTCTCAGCCTTCAGCTTGGTCTCCCTCTCTCTCCTCCTGCCCTTTTAAACCATGCTCCCTGCTTTAGCTAGAGGGAGCTTCAAAATGATAAATTCTATTCTGCCACTCTCATACTGAAATGAATCCTGTGGTTTCAAATAGATTTCAGAATAAAATCTAGGTTCCTATGTGTGATCTCCCTCCTTTCCTTTCCACTCTGTCCCTGCTCCTAATGAACTCCCCAACTTTCCATCTATCTCTTCATAGGCTGCTAGCTCATCTGGGAACCTCGCTCTTTTCATTTCATCTGGAATCCTACAGAATTCCTTCCCTCTTATTATCGATGGGGTTAGATAGATAGTCACCCTCCTCCGGGTGCCCACAGAGGTTAATACCTTGATCAAAGCACACGTCACACTGTACGAGCATGACCTGCTTGAGTGCCAGTCTCCTCAGCAGGCTGAGTTCTTTGGATTTTATCTCTGAACTCACAGCACTTAGCATAGGACTTTACCTGTCACAAAGCTGATGTCGATAGGTACTTGTTAACTAAGTGAATGAATAAATGATTACTACTTAGTAAAGAACCAAGTTTCACCAAGTCATTTCTGATGAAATGTATTATGCAACAAAGTGTTAAAGTAAATGCAAAATACCTAGTTGTCATGCTAAAATAGACCTCTTCATTTGTTCAGGTATAATATGTATAAACTAGAAGATGAAATCATCAGGAAATGAAAGGATGATTATAAATTCTTTATCAACTTTCCAGTCATGGTTTGGTGCAGAATGTGGATCTTGAGCAGAATTTCCAATTCAAAGAAAAACATGGATTTTCCAGAGCAGACAAAGAGGTAATCAAGAATATAACTTGCCCAGTAGAACTTATTTACACAGTATACATGGTAGGACTTCCATGCCAGCCTACTTCCAATTAGCAAGAGAGTCCTCTTGCCCCATCTTCTTGATTCATTTTAGATGAGCTGACCTCTCAAGTCACTCTGATAATTTTTTTTTTCCAGTTTGGTTATTTACCTGTAACTTCTCAAAGAAATGGTAACTTCTGATTTAGCAAATGTTTAAAACAAAACCAAAAGGGCAGAAATTGTGAAGGATGACCTCGGTTGTCAGTGAACCTCTACTTTGCCACAACTCTGCAAATCTGTTAGGTGAGAAAATAGGGCTCTGGTCTCTTAAGTTTTATGTTTCCATTTTAAAAAAGAAGAGTTGAGTCATTACACAAATTGAGGAAATAGATTGGAGGCATGGCTTTAACTAGGAGGCTGGCAGGTAAGCTAGAAATTTGCTTTCTTTTTTTTTTTTTTCTGTAACAGGTAATTGATACCTTTATCCAAGCAATATTTTGGAGCTAAGAAAAAGTGTGCCTGTGAGATGCTGGAAGGAATAAGATAGCACTGAAAGTGGTTTGGCAGTTGCTAGTAGAGTTTCTTAATAATTACACCAAAGGGTTTGGATTTTTGCCAAAACAAATGGCCCATTTCTTTCTTTTCGGAAATTTTAATACATTAACATTAAGTAACACACGTTCGTATGTTGATGTAAGAAATTTTTTATGAATTTCAGTCATTTTCTTGCTAGGCAGTTCATAAGAATGTAATTTATATATATATATACACACACACACACATGCTGGCACAGTTAATATTATAGTTTTACAGAATGTGTATGTGTGGAGGGTACTAACATTAATAAAGCACATGTATTTCACAGGGCTTTAACCTTTAGCCTAGTAGGGCCACAGCCCTTAGATTAGTAGGACCACAGTCCTTAGATCAGGCTGTAGCTCAGTAGGATCTTTATCTTAGTAGGACCACAGCCCTTAGTATTAGAAGGGCCAAAGCCCTTTAGTTTAGGCTGTAGCACAGTGGGACCACAACCCTGTAGTTTTAGCAAGGACAAAGCCTTGTCACTTGGGAATAGCCTAACCTTTTAGTATTGCACATAGAAATGCTAAGGTTGGGAAAAAACAAAAAACTCACAGGACTAAAAAGTCTCTGATGTGGATATGAAAATTGTAACACAGCAAAAATGCTTGCTCTAAGGACAGATGTCCTTGGTGCAGCTAAACCTAATGATGGGAAAATATGTGAGTTAGTCTTCGAGGCTACTCTGCCAATTAGTGGTTGGTTCCACATTTCACTTTCAACTGTTTCTCTAAGTTTCCTAGGGAACTAAGTGTTGCCATAACCATTATCTCATTGGTTCTTTTGTATGTCACATAGCTTAGTTTTATGACTCCTTTGATGGTAAATTGCTTAAACTATTTTTAAGTTGCATCTGCTTTAACAAAAATTGTTATTTAGCCAGTTTGTTTATGTTTTCATTATGACCGATTAACCACCTGTGTTCTTTTCTGTAACTTTCTTGGCTGGACAATAAAAATGGAGAGAAAACCTAGTTCAGGGTTATTTCCCAGGAATTCCTTCTCTCTTGAAGAAGTCATCTCCTGGAATTAACCCCTTCTGGGCCTCCCACTGCTCTGGAGAAATGGTCTTTGAGTAATCCTGTGCATATCCATCACCCCAGGGGAGAGGTGACATATATACTCCAAAAGGTTTAGCCTATAATAGGAAATCATAATTATTGAATTGAATCCATTCCTGGACAGATGTATCATAGTTAAGTGTTAATCAAGTCCAGTATTTCCTGAAACCTGCAATTATAAAAGGCATTGAAAAATGTGACAAATATTTCCAGAGCTGGGATTATGAAATTGGTTGTAAAGGAATGGAAGAAAAATACAGGACACATTCTACAGGTGTTGATCAACTTCACATTTAAACAGTGAGTAGTGTAAATATTTCTGACTCTTCATTTACTTTATTCTCAAGCTTTCTACTTGTCATGAGATATGTGGCCTTCTATTGACAAATAAATATATTTTACAACAATTTTTATTTCACCCATATTAAGATTAAAATAGGGACAATTTCATAGGGAGTACATTTCTAATATACAAACCTCTCGTTGTGTGACTAAATGGTATATTATCAAATTGCTCTTCTATTACAACCGTTTGGGAGACCACTTTCTTCAGAACACAGATTCAATGCCATGTTTCCACAATATATTTGTAATTAATTACTTTTTAAATTGAAATGTATTAATTATACATATACATTATATATATGTATTAATTATGCATATATAATGCATTGTATAAATGTATTGTATTGTATATATGTATACAAAATATTGTATACATGTATTGTATATATACAATGTATATAAATATATACAATATATATGTGTAGTGTATATATACACAATACATATATACAATGTATGATGACCAAATCAGGGTAATTAGCATATTCATCATTGCAAAAAGGTACTATTTCTTTGTGGTGAGAGCATTTGGGCTCCTCTCTTCCAGCCATTCACAATATTAACTATGTAAACATAACCAGGTAGAAGATAGAAAACATGATTTCAGAGAACAGTATCTAGACAGTTCTTGTTCTTCATGACTTAACGAAGTTCCTAGATAATACTCTCAAATTGAACATAGTTTTTGCAGTCTAAACAGAAACCGTTTTAAGAAATAAGTGTTTTATTACCAGTTTATTACAAATGGTGCCACATGAAATATGTACTTCAAATACTACTGCTTTTTCTAGATTTTCCTCTGCAGGAACAGCAGGTGGATCTGTGCCTATGATCCCCACAGAAACCACTTAGGAAAGATCCTGGAGCTGGGGTGTCGGAGTTTTGTTCTCTAAGAGCTGAAATAAGATGATGTGAGAAATGCAATTTACTCAGTGCTTTATCCGTCAAGTTCTATACTCTTCTTATTCTGTGGACTTTTTTACAGTCTATTTATGAGAACTAGACTTCCAACAGGGAGGAGAGAATCTGCAAAACAGCTGGCTAAGATGGACTGATTTCTTCTTCTTTTTTTTTTTAATAAAATACTTTTATTCTCAGAGTTTCCACCCCTGGGCAAGTTGAATAATCTCTAAAGATTGGCAATACAGCTGAAGTTTAGAGAGGTCAGCAATTATGTTTATTGAGCAAGTTGAAACTATAAGCTAACTGTGCTTCAAGTTCTAAAGCTGAGATGTACAAATGTCTAATCCCTAGTGATTAGCATGGTGCCCAGCTCATGGTGTACGGTTAGGAAATGTTTACTGGACGTGCTGAGTTAGACCTTGACTCATTCTGTTAAAGTCGCACCATTTGGAATCCTGGGACATCAGGCCTTGGCTTGTGAGGCACTGAAACTGCTTTAACCAAAGTGCTCTTTGGAACCAAGAACTCTGCAAATTCCACTTGGCCTAAGAACAAAGCGAGCCCTTCTCATCGCCAGTCCTTGACCTGACATCCATTACCATCCTGCTCTCTATTTCTTTTCTCCTAGTTCACCCTGCAATTCTTTCCCTTCTCCCTAATCTTTCCCACTGTGCCCTATAAAATCCCCATTACCAAGGAAACAAACTCTCCTACGCCTTCAGTCTCTTTCAACAACGATCCCACTATCTTTTTGCCTTAATGGAAGCTGTCTTTTCCCAACAGATAATGCTTCCCTTTGCCTTCTTTAGTGACTTTTCCTGGTAGCTCTGTATCATTTGTAACATATTTTGGTCAGATTGAGGGTGCCAGTGGGGGGTGAAGGGAAGGTGAACCTTCTAGTTCCCCATTGTTGTTGGCAAACCATTGCTTATCTTTTCTCATGAAAACAAACCTTATTTGAGGCTCTTGCCATTTGGCTTTTCCACATCTACTCTTTTTTTGGTTACAGTCACCATTTGGCACCTGGGCACCCTCATTTGACACCTGCTCAGTCCTTTTGCCTACTCAACTCTTGCTGTCACCATAATTCTTTGATGACTTAATACCAGTGATTATCACTTTATGTAATTAGTGGCAATTCAGTCTCTAGTAACCTGTAACCCCACCCTAGCCCCAGTCACCTGGAGGAGTAGCTTTCCCACTGGAAGTTTAAATTTCAATTTTGTACTCTGACCACAAACACCTCCTTTTCTGGATATCCCTTTCCTGATTTTCATTACCCCTTTTCTCGAACCTCCTTGGGACCACTAGTCCCCTCAATTTTCCTCAATAGCTCATTTCAGGCACCATCTCTTCCTTACCTATCTATTCTAGAACAGCACCCCCACTTCAATCATGAATTGATACCATCCTTTTGCTTGGTCACTCTCTCAGGGGAACCACAATTCAGGGTGAAGTCATACAATCTATCCCCCCTCAGTGAGTGTTCTTGGAGAAAAGCACATAACTGTGCACATTAGGGCTGATCCGGATTCATGCACTTCATCTCCACCTAGTGCATGGTGAGGTGTCTTTGGGGTGTACACGAGGAGGCCAGACATAGAGACCCTGAAGGAACATTTGAAGGGGAGGTAATTGTTTGGGAATTATATCCTCACCTAGGTTTCCTCCTCCCTTCTTAGTGAACAGTGCCACCTCCACTAGGCCACAAGCCAGAACACTGAGAATCACCCTTCTTTTCTCCTCTGCTTTAACTATGACACCAACCAGTCAGTAATTCTGGTCATTTCTACCTGTTCACTATTTCTTGAATCAATTCCATCTTTTCTAACTCCACTGGCAAGATTTTGGCTCACTCGTCACCTGTGTTACTGTCATAGCTCCTAAATGGCTTTCCAGCTCTCTAGTCACACACATCCTCCCCAATGTATGGCTTCCAGATATTTATTTACTTATTTTAATAAAAAAGAATCCATTTGAACTTTTCTCTTCCCAAATTGAAAATGTTATATTAATTTTCCATTTCATTCCCAGACCCTGCAAGGCCCAGCATGTCTGAAACCTACATGCCTCATCTTTTTTCCCCTTTCCCCTTTCATGTACCCTACTGCTCAATCCAACTGGCCTTCAGTAGTTCCCTGGATGTCACATGTCTTCTCCTACCTCTCGTTCATAACACAGGAGTTCCCTCTACCTGGAAGGCCTCCCCTCCACATGCTTCCCTAGGGTAAGTTTTGACTACCTCACCTATGTTGAACCCAACAGAGCATCACATCATACAGTGATGCCAAGATTAATCCAATGTCTCATTTGCAGAAAGACTCCTACAGACTGCCAAAATGAGAACAATCGCCCAATTATTAATTTAACATATTGGATTTTTAAAAACCCATCTTTAGCAGTAATAATGCCCTATATGATAACACTTATAGGGCTATTACATTTGGGGAGAAAAATTCCAATTAGAGCAATAACTTTTTTTGAAGTTTCATTATTGTGCAATGTTTTGGTGTAACTAAAGTAAAAAAAAAAGTGAGTTTCCTTTCCTCGAGGATATCCCTGGGTATAAAGAGAGAAATTGGGCATGCAAGTAAAAATAACGTATGACAATTTTTGATAAAAACTTTTGCCTATGAATGAACACAGTGCTGGGAGGCACAGAGGTGGGGGATGCACTGTTCCCATGGTCCTGCTGCACCTGTGCTTTCTCTGTGACATCATTCTCTTGCCCTAGTGACTGGGGACATTGCATGTTTCCTGCAACAGGCTGTGAGAGGTGGGCTTCATCCCAGCCCATCAGGTGTCTGTGCCAATCCACAAACTTCTCCATCAGTCCCCATCATATCTGGCCTACCACCTCTGAAAGAGCCACCACACTTCCCAAATCTACAGCAACCAACACACCAACTGGTTATACAGAATCTCCACAACCCTCATGGACTTAGGAATATGGTTACCACAACCATATCGAGCATATAAAAACAGAAGCAAGTGCAACTTCTGTTAATAGTAAATCACTCTACACCTTAGTTTCACCTGTGACTGCTAACATAGGTACCCACTAAGCAGCTGGTTTTATGACTACTATCGCCAAAACCAAAACAATACTCACATAGAAGTCTGTCACTCAGGAAAGGTTCCCATGACAGATGGACATATGACAGTCACTAGTAGGAATGAATCTGGGACAGTTACTGCCCCAACCACATTTGCTGATCAATAGTGGTCGCAACCTATTAATAATATTTCCTGAACCACGTTGCTACTGCTGCATTTACCCACTACATCAACCACCATCTCACCTGTACCCAGATGACTAGAGTCATAACCCCTTTAGTACCAAGCACTGTAGTTGAGGCTGAACCCATCATCCTTGTTGTTATCACTTCAGCTATATCTCTGTCTACTACAGCCCCCACCTGTCTCTACTGGTCCTGTGTTGGACTCTTAAAATGAATCCTGCCCTCCCATGTACCCCTCCATGGCCAGCACATTCCGTCAGACAGAGGTCACATTCCTGAACCAAGCAGACACTTACAAATAGCTCGAGGTGAGTTGACTGAATTTCACTTGGCCAAAATCTAAGTCACTGAAAGCCAGTTTGTCAAGTGACTAATTCAAGAAAGGACTAATCATTCAACTTTTTCAAAGTTTTCTTTTATTTTTTTGGTAGCTGGCTGATGCAAGGATTGAACCCTGGACTTGGTGTTATCAGCACCACACTCTAACCAAGTGAGCTAACTGAGCAGCTCCAAAGTTATTTTTGACTGTATTCTTGTCTCTGTCCATAGAAAGTCTTTCCTTTCATCTTCCTGCTGTAGACCGAATGTTTGTATTCAAATTCACATGTTTAAATCAAACCCCCAATGTGATGTTATTAGGAGGTGTGGCCTTTGGGAGGTAATTAGGTTAGGAAGGCAGAGCCCTCCTGAATGGAATTAGCACCCTTATAAAAGAAACTCCAGAGACCTCCCTCACCCCTTTCAACATGTGAGGACACAGCACAGAGACCATGAACCAGAAAGCCCTCACTAGACACCAAATTTGCTGGTGCCTTGATCTTGGACTTCTCAGACTCCAGAACTGTGAGAAATAAATTTCTGTTGTTTATAAGCTCCCTGGTCTGTGATATTTTGTTATAGCAGCCTGAACGTACTAGACACTGCCTGTCTCCTTTGTCTCTGCCCAAACATTGCATCTGCTTTAGGAAATCTGCTTCTGTTGAACTGGTAATCTAACTTTTAGCAAATTAGATTTGCTCAAATGTGCATTTTGGTGGAATTAATTCTTTTATGACTGTTCCTTCTTGCCCAAGGACTATCCTCAGACTTCTGTCTGGATTCTGGGTCCTCATTCTCATCTCTTTGGCTTTCTTAAACCTTGGACAGCCTCAGTACCCCAGGCTACTGGGGCCCGTCTAACTCTGGTGTCCCCATGAGGGATTACCCCAAATCCTTCTGCAACAGATGCTCTGGTGGCCCCCAGATGCCATTTCACTGCAGCAGAGCAGGTGGTATATCTACAGCAACCACTAACTACCACATCCAAATTGTGTTTGCTTATCCACAGCACTGAGGAAGTCACAGTATTGACATCACACCATGATCTCCACAATACATACCACTTGCTCCTAGGGCTTTGTGTGCCCTCCACCCCTATTCTGTTCCTAGGAAAAGAACTTCATAAGCAATTAGTCACATTTTAGAAGATCTTGGTTATTACTGGTGGGATGAGATTTCACCTATAAGTGTGGCTTTTCTTTTTTTTTTTTTTCTTTCTTTTTTGATTCTCTCTTTCTCTCTGTCTCTTTTAAACCAGAGTGAGACCTGGGACCTCCTGTAGTCCCTTTCTGCTGGAGTCCAGCTCTACAGGATTCTTTGGACCTGAATAGGTGGTGTGGAGTCAGTGAGGAAAAAAGAGAAAGGTGGACCACAGATGTCTAGTGCAAGTGTGGACAACAACCACATGAATCTTGCTTTATTTATATCTTTTTACTTAATTTTTTACATGATGATTTATCTTTTAATCAAAACATTTTTATTTTGTTTCTATTGAAAAGGAAAGGTCAAAATATTCTAAAGCACTCACGCTGTGACAAAAACACCTACTCATGGATCAATAGTTCACCCCAAAGTCTGTGGCTTGTGGCCAGGAAACCATACAATAGCAGCATGCTTGGCTTGAAGACGTCAGACTTTTGGTTTGAATCATAAATCCTAACCTTTTTGACTTATATGTAAACTTACATTCTAAATTTTTATCTAATCTTACTTATACTTATGTTTAGCAGATTAATAATGTTTATGTTTATATCAACTATGCTAATTCTTAACCAACAAAAACCATATTACTTATACCATGATTCTATATAATAAAATATAACAATAAATCTCTATTACTGTTAAATGATTCTAAATTATAAACTAATCTAAAACAAACCTGTTAATATCAAAACTTGTTTATATTCTTGTACTATTTTATTTATTTATCTCTGTAATGAAAACTTTTATTTCCCTGCCAATAGACTACAGGAACAGCACAGGGGACAAAGTGAAAAGTTAAATAACCCTTCTTAAATCTGTTAAAATACACTGCATCATTTCAATCCTGGGATGATATGTACTTGGTGAGTCAAGTGAAGCAGTGGGAACAAGAAATCAGTAACTGGTTGTGATCAATTAGTTGTGAACACCACTGCACTCGGACCCACCATCTCCCTAGGAGATGTGGATAGAATTTTTAACACAATAACTTCATTCCCCACATACAAGAGCATGATCACAGCTATAATGGATCAATGCATATATCACTAATGGGAAAAATCAACAGCAAAATTAAATCAAGCCAACCCATACCGGGAACATGCATCAAAAACACCTTTAGTACTGACAATGCCTATTAAATAAACCAATTAATTTTGATGTATTATTAACATGTTCTTTGAGAAACTCCAGGGCCCTCGGAATCTCCCAAAGCCATACTAAGCCGAAAGGTTAGGCTGTTTAATTCTGAGAAGCCTTGTCAAGCAACCAAAGGTGAACAAACAGGAAATTCCATGGAGCTGTGCCACACACACGGGATCCCCCTGTAGCCTGGCTGAACAAGGGGTGTCACTCCTCAGGCTCCCAAGCAGTTCCCTATTGCAGGATGGCTCTCAACACCTTTCTATTTCTCTTTTTTGTGTATCTTATTCCCATTAAGTCAGAGTGGTCGCTAGATTTCAGGACCCATGCTGCTCTAATATTAAAGCAGTGTAGCAGTTTAAAGCTCTGTCCTTCATTCCTTCCCCCACTCTTCCACCCTGCTTCTGTCTTTTCCACCCAACATGTCTCTGAACCATCCTGTTATTTA
>NW_007735226.1:45092-47450 GCF_000696425.1 Galeopterus variegatus | reverse complement strand
TTTTTTTACTGACCGGCAACGGGATCGCAACCCTCGGTGTCGCGCCCGTACCGGGGACCGGCAACAGGATCGCAACCCTCAGTGTTGTGCCCGCACCGCGCTCAGCCAGTGAGTGGGAACCGGTCTCCACATGGGATCCGAACCCTCGGCGGGAGCACTGCTGCGCTCCCAAGTGGCGTGCTCTCCAGTGCGCCACCGGGCTGGCCCGCACTCAGCCTTCTTTACAAAATTCTTGGCAGGTGAACCGCAGTCAAGAAAGAGAACAATTAAAGGGGGGTGCAGGGCTACAGTAGTAGCTGTTTTTGTTTCTTTGTTTTCAGGTGGCAGAGACTTGAATATGTTTGCAGGCTGAGAGGAGGGAAAGAATAAGACTACTTATTTATTTATTTATTTATTTATTTATTTTTCCTTTTTGTCTTTTTTCGTGACCGGCAACGGATCACAACTCTCAGTGTCGTGCCCATACCGGATCGGGACCGGCAACGGGATCGCAACCCTCGGCATTGCGCCTGCACCCTGCTCAGCCAGTGAGCGGCCGGTGACTACTTTTGAATCTACATGTTATAAATGAGATTGAACTCTTTGTACATAAGCTGTTGATTCTAATCAGTCATTCAGAGGAATGTTTCATTCATTTATTCATTCAGTTAATAATCATTGATTATTTATTATGTAATAGACACTATTGTAGATCTCCTTCATGGAGCAAACAATCTAAGGGTAAGACAGACAATAAAAATAGATAAATAAGAGAAATCTACTGATTGTCAGTTGATGATAAGTGCTATGGAGAAAAAGAAAATAAAATGAGGGAAGTTCAGAGTGACTAGAGGTGTGATTTTATATGGGATCATTAAGAAAGGCAGAGACCTGTAACACCAAGGTCAAGGGTTCAGATCCCCACACTGGCCAGCCACCAGAAAAATAAACAAACAAACAAACAAACAAATAAATAAATAAAAGCAGAGACCTAAATAAAGAGACCATGTAGGTTGCTGCAGAAGGAGTGATCTGCCTCGAGCCACCAGCAAGTGCAAAGGCCAGTGTGACTCCAGGAGAGTAAGAGAGGCGGATGGTGGTGGGAAATGAAGTCAGGAAGAAGGGGATGGGGAGGCAGGTTATATAGGGCTTTTCACACCATTATAAGCACTAAACTATTCTAAGTGAAATGGGAATCCATTGGAGAGCTTTTTTTGTTGTTGTTTTTCATGGTTTTCTGTTGCTTATTTTTAGCAGAGCAGTAACATGAAAATAATTTTGATTGCTGTACAGTGGATAGACTGTAAAGGGTCAAGAGCAGAAGCAAGGAGACTGGTTAGTAGAGAACTGAAATAACCCAGGTAAGGCTTGGATCAAGACAGTAGCACTGGAGATGATAAGAAGTGCTGGCATTTGGCGTCTACTTGACGATAGAACCATCGGAATTTGCTGATGAATGGGTTATTGGGTATGAGAGAAATAGGATGATGTCACATGTGTTGTGTTGTCCAACAGAAAGGATAAAGTTGCCATGGACTAAAGTGGGTACAGNTGAAAGGTTAGGCTGTTTAATTCTGGGAAGCCTTGTCAAGCAACCAAAGGTGAACAAACAGGAAATTCCATGGAGCTGTGCCACACACACGGGATCCCCCTGTGGCCTGGCTGAACAAGGGGTGTCACTCCTCAGGCTCCCAAGCAGTTCCCTATTGCAGGATGGCTCTCAACACCTTTCTATTTCTCTTTTTTGTGTATCTTATTCCCATTAAGTCAGAGTGGTCGCTAGATTTCAGGACCCATGCTGCTCTAATATTAAAGCAGTGTAGCAGTTTAAAGCTCTGTCCTTCATTCCTATATTTTTGCAGACTTTCTTCTTCTCTGGTCTACTCCTCCCTCTTCCTCTTCTGAAATCTGCTATTTGGTGAGAGTCTTATGAGTGCTCTGATCCAAGCTGACACATCAATGTTTTAGGAAGGGGATGAGGAGCCCGTGAAATAGCCTGAGAAGGAGTCATTAAAAAGGTAGGAGGAGGAGGAGGAGACCACGGTATGATGGAACCAAAAGAAGGAAGTGTCAGAGAGTGGGAGTCCTCAACATTGTCAGATCACCAAAGAGGGCGGATCCCAATAAGACAAAAATATGTTCATTGGATTTAACGAGGAGGGAGTCATTAAGAAAATAACAGGATGGTTCAGAGACATGTTGGGTGGAAAAGACAGAAGCAGGGTGGAAGAGTGGGGGAAGGAATGAAGGACACACAGAGCACTCAGCCTTCTTTTTTCTTCCTTTTTGTCGTTTTTTACTGACCGGCAACGGGATCGCAACCCTCGGTGTTGCGCCCGTACCGGGGACCGGCAATGGGATCGCAACCCTCAGTGTTGT
>NW_007735226.1:44144-44977 GCF_000696425.1 Galeopterus variegatus | reverse complement strand
CTTTAGATAGAAACTTGGGAGTCATCAGCATGTGGATGGTATTTAAAACCAAAGACTGGATCAGCTCACCTAAGGCACGAGAGTAGAGCTGGGAGGAAGTCCAAGTTTAAGCCCTGGCACTCCAATAATTAGAGGTTGTATAGATGGGGAGAAGTCAGCAAAGCCTTCTGAGAAAGGGTGTGTGTCTTACAATGGAAGAGGAAAACCAAGAAAAATGGAGCTCTTGGAAGCCAAGTAAATGCATCATACGGAGATGGGAAGAGCACTCAGTGGGGTCAAACACTGTCACCAGGTCAATGTGCCCTACTTCCAGTCAGATTAATCCAGTAAGGAAATAAAAAGTTTGAGCAATGGGGGGAAAATCAGACTATAAATAAATTCAGGACAACCAACCACAAAACTTTGAAGGTTTTTGCATGTATCACTTCATTGCTTCCCATGACTTCATCCAGTCTATCGACACATGTTTATTGATATTCAGCTAGGTGCCCTAAATTTCTAGTCTTGTTTGTTTTAATTGATAGAAACCTTTCGTCAGTATCACCAACTTGGCTTAACAGCACTACCTGAAAATATTTGTTTGTTTGGTGATGCGGATGCTGTATTGGGCCACCCGGTATCTCACTGGGTTCAGGTACTAGCAGCCCTCTCTCTGCTGACCGCCCAGGATTGTCCTACAGGGCAGGATGTGAGTTGTATGGCTGTGAATACGGTTTCCCTATGTGGTAGGTGATGGTGGAAGATGAAGCTCACTTTCTGGAACTGCTTGGCAGCTGGGAGGTGTACCAGCTCCTCTGCGGGGCACTGCCACAGCCCTGAGGCATCGCCAGCCC
>NW_007735226.1:36057-43197 GCF_000696425.1 Galeopterus variegatus | reverse complement strand
TGTCTAGGTTTTTATCTCATTTTATACCTTAGAGGGACTTCTCCCAGAGCTTACATGAGAAGGGCCTCTCTGATGTTATCCTGAAAGACTCAGGGAAAGCTCTAGACTAGGGTGGGGAATGAGGGATAGCCAGTTCCTCTTCCCATCCCCACCCTATTCATGTCTTTTACTAAACAAGGCCCCAAAAGGGGAAGCCTTCCTTTTTCAAGTAATGACATTGAGAAAAGAAAATTACAGTGAGGGAGAGTGATTCTTCACGCTAAAAATCTTAGTGCAGTCTTCAAACCTTGGACCTGTTCAGAGACCCTTACAAGCTGACCTCTAAATCTGGATCTCCTTTCACAGGCTGCAATCATCGGTGTCTTCCATTGACAACCTAAACTCTGAACCGAGGGTATGTTCATTCATTCATCCACTCATTCATCTATGAAACACTTTTTGAACAGAACACCTTTTGTGTGCTAGGCCCTGCCTTAGTGTCAGGTGTACAGTAATAATCAAGAGGGACAAAGCATCCACTCATTCATCTATGAAACACTTTTTGAACAGAACACCTTTTGTGTGCTAGGCCCTGCTTTAGTGTCAGGTGTACAGTAATAATCAAGAGGGACAAAGCCATTGACTCAGGGATATTACATGCTAGTGAGGTAGGCAGAAAATACAGGTGTCACAGTTGCAGATGGAGGCAGCTGTTGCAGCTGTGCTGACATCTTGGCTTAAGCTCAGTGAGACTGATTTTGGACTTCTGTCCTCCAGAACTGAAAGACAATACATTTGTGTTGTTTTAAGTGGTAATTTGTTGCAGCGGCAATAGGAAACTAATGCAAGATTATATCCACTCATAGTAGTGGCAGCTATGATGAGCATTTTTTCTGACTAGCTAAGAACAGGGAGGGCAGGACAAGAGGCAGAAAGTGGGAGTTTCTCACAACTATGAGGAAGGGGATAGGAATAATAGTAATATCCTTTGTTAGGGGAATCCTGTAGACCGCAAATCCCCATATTTTATTTCTACAAACCCCATACACTGTCACTTTGTTGTTGTTGTGTTGTTAAGAGGTGAGTTACCCAGAAAGTAACCTTTCCCTTTTTTTTACAGTCTTCAAAGCCATGTCAGGGCAAAGCCAAAGAGAAAAGTTCATTTAATGACAATATATGCCAGAAATATGTGAAAATAATTAAAACATATAGGCTGGGTATTTCAAGGGATACAAAAACAAATTATTATAGATTTTGCCCTTAAAGGATTTACAATTAATAGGTGGAAACTATGTATGTTCATAATTGAGTCTGATGGAAAGAAAAACGAGCCAGAGTAGCTTGTGGAGACTGGAGACTGCTCAGTGAAGGAATCTGGCCTTTATTTGGTAATAGGAGGAACATATGTCCTAACACCTGCTTTTAGGGCCATTAGCCTACAAGCAATGTGTAGGATGAACTGGAGAGCAGAAAGAGAGAAGATGGAGACAATCACTAGGGGTCTGTTGAAATTATTCAGTCATGGTGCTGGAAATGGAAAGGAGAGGATACACACATTCAAAGTCAGTGAGTCTTTGGCCCAATTAACCCACTACTGAAAGAAATGTCAAATCCTTTGATTGATGTTGGTCAGGTTTCCAAACTATGTTTGAAGCATCTGGTGCATAAAACAGAGAATTATAAGAGGAAAAAAAGAGCAAAGTTTGTAAAGCATAGATAAAGAATTAAAGACAAAATACATTTAAATGTCAACCAAATGTCTAACTCATCTCACCTGATCCCTTAGCCATGACTTCCACCTGATATTTTATCCTCACTCCATTCCTGAACTTTATTTTTTTAATCCTTATAACATTGGCATGCCCGTTTCACTTATTTTTGAACATTTTACTCTTTTTTTGTCTTGGCTTCCATCATATCTCTCTTTCCTGCTCCTCTTTCTACCTATGATCATTTCTTCTCGTGTTTCTTCATGGCCACTAAACCAAGTCTATGAACCATTGTTACTTCTCAGCTTCTGTCCTTTGTCCATTGCTTTTCTGACTCTATATGTCCCCTTTGGTCAAACTTACCAACTTTTTACATTGTCATTCTTTAGGAGTAAGAAGCTGTCTATCTCTGGCCCATTCATGGCTCTAATAAAGGAATCTCAAGGGAAATAATTCCTGTGGTTGGTGAATTAGTATAAATGATCAAATCACCAGCTTATCCAGAATGTGGTCATTCACAGAGCAACTTATGACATTTCCAGGTTTTTCTCAGGAATCTGAGCCATCCTGGATTGGGGCATTTCCCAGGATGCCTGGCTATTGAGGACTCATGCTGTAAGGAAATATAAATGGCCAATGAACATCTCATTCTAAGATCCTCTGCCTCATCAATTACCAGGGAAAAGCAAATTTCTCAGTCACACTGAGATAGTTTACACCCAATAAATTGGAAAATATTTTTTAAATGTCTGAAAATCTAAAACATTGGCAGTGATCTAGAACAATTGGCATTCTTATGCACTGCTTGTAGAAATGCAGAATAGTACAAACAGGAAAATATTTTGGAGTTTTCCAGTAAATTTGAAATGTGCACACCCTGTAACACAGACTTCATTCCTAAATGCACATACCCTAGAGAAGTGCCAGGAAATATGGACAAGATGTTCACAGCAGTATTGTTTATCTTAAATAAACAAAAAGCAAACCCAGAAGCATACAGTTTGATACCTTTACCACTTTTGTTTACAAAGCTGCACAGATATGGAGCGTAACAATAAAGATAAACAGGAGAATAATAAACAGGTAAGTTGGAGTGTTGGCTATATTCTGGGGATAGGAGATATTATCTGGGAAGTGTACACTGGGGCTTCGATTGTGTTAGTGATTTCTATTTATTTTGATGGTCAGTAGATACATAATTGTCTTATTCTTTATATTCTTTATTGGCAAATCTTTTTGGAGAAAGCCTAGAAAAATCTAATAGTTTAACAAATGTAATCACCCTTTCATCTTCCCCAACACATTCTGCTATGTGAAAATAGGCTGCTCAAGTCACTTTGGAATGAGGTTTGAAACTTTCAATATAATAAAACATTTTATAGGGTGGCTATAACTGTCAGACTTAAAAAGTGGCACCCAACATCGGTGTGATTTAATTAACTTGTACACTCCAAGTCTGTTGGCTGTCATGTATTCTCAAACAAAAGACTCTTTATAATTAGCATAACCACATATTTATGGAATTTTGTAACCTGAACCAGGAATTTATCAGTTGGTCACCCAGTATTAATTAAGTTCTTATAAGTTGTGCAGTTGGGTACTAACCACTGAGGAAATTCATTTCAAATAATAGACCTGGTCCCCACCCTTGAGGAATTAACATTATAATACATTTAATTACAATTGCTTATGCTCAGTTCTGTGACAGAGCTAACCTGGGACTATAATATTTACAGAGAATTAAGAGTCACAGGATAAAAATTCAGACATGCAGATGGTAATTAAACCGAAGAAACTTTTTTAGAAAAAGTCAGTGTCAAAAGAAAGGATATGGTCAGAAATCAAGTGCCGTTAGTATCTGATGTGAATCGGAGAAACTATTCTGGAGAACAGACAGCACAAAGTAATCTGGATGTATAACCAATTACTTTATTTTATTTTATTTTTTGGTGGCTGGCAGGTACAGGAATCAAACCCTGATCCTGGTGTTATCAGCACCACACTCTAACCAACTGAGCTAACCAGCCAGCCCTATAACCAATTATTAGTAAACCTTGTAAGACATAACAAAAGAATGCAGCTCAAATGAAATATAAAAGTTTAGATGTTCATGTCATATTTGTCTAAATATTTGTGCCCTGCGTATGGTAGCCAGCACATCCAGCACACAAACTTTAATTATCTTGGGCTCTTGATTAAATAATTAAATTGGTTTGTAATTAGGTTAAATTGTTTATAAGAACTTGACCAAAATAATGTATGATGAAAAAATTGAGATATCTTATAAATTGGTAGGAAAGAAGAAATTATGCAATAAATGTTCCAGGCATATTAGCTAAATATGTATTTGGGGAAAAACAGGAATTGATTTCAAATGCACTGAGTTAATTGATAAAAATCAAAATATAAAAATCTGAGATAATTAGTTTAACTTCATAAGTGTTTAAAACTTCTGAGTCAAAAATATCATTCCAAAAACAAACAAAAAACAGGAAAAAAACTGCTGGAAGAGTATTATTTGCAATATATAGGGTAAAAAAAGTCATTAGTATCTTGTTATATAAAATTCTCATTAGAAAAAAAACACACCAAACAAAAAACAGGAAAAAAACTGCTGGAAGAGTATTATTTGCAATATATAGGGTAAAAAATGTCATTAGTATCTTGTTATATAAAATTCTCATTAGAAAAAAAACACAGTGAACCACAATAAAATACCATAATAATAAATATTAATATAAAGAATATGAATATGAATAAGCATATAAGAATATATAAACATAAATATTTTATAAATACAAATATCAAATAGTATTTTATGGCTATTAATATGTTCACTTTCAGAGTCACAAAACAAAGGAAATGACTCCACATACATACTCTTTTTCTTGACCTGATGAGAAAAGACTGGAAATGGTCAAAGCAGGGAGAATGCAGGGAACAGAGTAGTCTTCTTAATTGTTAGTGTCAGTGTATTCTGGTACAATTTTCTTTGTCAACTTGGCAATATTTTATCAAGAGTTTTTGATCTAATTAATTTCGCTTTTATATTGCAACCTGATGTTGCTGCAAATGGCAGAATGTTATTTCTTTTTTATGGCTGAGTAGTATTCCATTGTGTGAATGTACCACTTCTTCTTTATCCAATTATCTACTGGTGGACATTTAGGTTGGTTTCAAATCTTGGAAGTCTTGAACAGAGCTGTGATAGACATGGGCATGCAGATATCCCTTCCACATGATGATTTCCATTCCTTTGGGTATATACCCAGCAGTGGTGTTGCTGGGTCATAAGGTAGTTCTATCTGTAGTTGTTTAAGAAACCACCATACTGTTTTCCATAATGGCTGTAGTAATTTACAATCCCACCGACAATGTATAAGCCTTCCCCTTTCTCTCCTGAGGAGGGTGGGTGTGGATCCAGGAAACCTGCACGCTCCCATCCACGTTCTCTGATGGGGCAGGCAGGACCACTGGGTCCTAAACTCCCTTGGCTCCTATTCCAAAATGACGATGTGCAGCAACAGTCTGGGACCCAAGACGGTAGGGGGACACACCATGCACTTCCTTTCTGGAAAAATGCAGTCATGTGGGCTCCTAGCAGCTCCCAACGTTGGGCTCACTGTCCACGAGGGTCACATGGTTACATTGCAGCCCGATTTTCAGGTGTCTGCGGTGGGAGTGCAGGCCAGAGTCTTCCCCTCTGCCCCACCTTGTCCCAGCAGTACAGGTCTTGGTCGAGTGCTTCCCCTGTCTTTCTATGTTCCTGTCTCAAGTTTCTAGATCTTAGGGGATTTTCCTCACTGTTTAGCTCGAGCCCACCATTTTCTCCTAGACACGTACTCTACAGGTGACTGTCTACTTGTTGCGTTGGACTTTCCTTGCATTAGAGCCGAGAGCTGGCTGCCTCTAGTCAGTCATCTTGCTGGAACGTCTTCTTTCCCTAATTTCTTAAGATAAATGCTTGGCTCAATAATCCTACCCTTCTTCCTTTAAAGTATTGTAGATGCACTTGATATATTTAACTTTAAATTCTAATTAAGCTGCATTCCATAAAATTTAATATGCAATATTTTAATTATAGTTCAGTTCAAAATATTTTCTAATGTGTTATGATTCATTTCATCTATTGATATTGAGAAATAGTTTTACATTTGCAGACATATGAGGATTATCTAGCTATCATCTGCGGTGGGAGTGCAGGCCAGAGTCTTCCCCTCTGCCCCACCTTGTCCCAGCAGTACAGGGACAAGGTCTCTACACAGGTCTTGGTCGAGTGCTTCCCCTGTCTTTCTATGTTCCTGTCTCAAGTTTCTAGATCTTAGGGGATTTTCCTCACTGTTTAGCTGGAGTCCACCATTTTCTCCTAGACACGTACTCTACAGGTGACTGTCTACTTGTTGCGTTGGACTTTCCTTGCATTAGAGCCGAGAGCTGGCTGCCTCTAGTCAGTCATCTTGCTGGAACATCTTCTTTCCCTAATTTCTTAAGATAAATGCTTGGCTCAATAATCCTACCTTTCTTCCTTTAAAGTATTGTAGATGCACTTGATATATTTAACTCTAAATTCTAATTAAGCTGCATTCCATAAAATTTAATATGCAATATTTTAATTATAGTTCAGTTCAAAATATTTTCTAATGTGTTATGACTCATTTCATCTATTGATATTGAGAAATAGTTTTACATTTGCAGACATATGAGGATTATCTAGCTATCTTTCTAACTTTTAATCTGCATCAATTGCATTTTGTTTGGAAAATACACTGTATGATTTCAACATTTTGTAATGCATTGGTATTAGCTTTATTGCTTAGCATATAGCTATTTTAAAAACAGATTTCATTACCTATACTGAAAATAAAATGTATTCTGTAATTGCCAAGTCCAGTTTTCTATATATGTTCTTTAGGCTATTTTATAAATTGTGATTTTAAAGTCATTGATATCCTTATATGCATCTTGTCTGCTTGTTTTATGATTTATAAGAGAAATATATTAAAATCTATTATACTTGAGAATATCTATTTTTAAGTTCTTTTTACATTATTTTACATTATATATCTTCTTTTATGCTTTTTACTAACGTTTTGATTATTAGTTTTTAAATATCTCTTCTAAAGAGCGCACAATAGGATTCTCTTTTTTCAAGTCTGACTATCTCCAGTTTCCAAAAAGAACATCCACATTATCGGTATTCAATGCAATTATTAACACGCGTAACTTTGAGTTCTTTTACACTGTGCCTCCCACTTGCAATAGTTACCAATGCTCTTCCTTCTCTACCTTCTTTCTGCCCTTGGACCAAGAGCTTATTGTTATTTTTTTTAACTATCCCATCTTTTACCCTCTGTCAGTTTTTATTTATATATTTATGTATTTATGCATGTATTTATTTATTTATTTATTTTTATTTTATTTATTTTATTTTTTTTCCTTTTTGTCTTTTTTC
>NW_007735226.1:31986-35131 GCF_000696425.1 Galeopterus variegatus | reverse complement strand
CCGGTGGGCGGGAACCGGTCTGTATTTGGGATCCGACCCCTCGGCGGGAGCGCCGCCGCACTCCCAAGTGGCGCACTGTAGCAGTGCGCCACCGAGCCGGCCCATATGCATGTATTTATTTATTTATTTTGAATATTCATAAGATACAAAGCTGATTGTACCCCCACCTGCCCATGATGTGAGGGCCAGATTCATACTGGGGGCATACCCATTACCAGAAATTATTTTTGTGCCCTTTGTCCCCTCCCAATGATCCCCCAACCTCCCTTCCCCTCCTCCTCTCTCCTCCACTCCAATTCGTAGCCCTAGGAATGTTCCCTCCCTCTGTTGGATCACGGCACTACTGTGGTCTGTCTTTCCTGCCTTCCTTTCTCTCTTAGCTCCCACATATGAGTGAGCTCTTGTGGTATTTATCCCTCTGTGCTTTGCTTGTTTCACTCAACATAAGTTTCTCCAGGTTCATCCATGTTATTGCAAATGGAATATTTCATTCTTTTTTATGGCAGAATAGTATTCCATGGTGTATATATACCACTGTTTCCTTATCCAATCATCCATTGATGGACATTTAGGTTGGTTCCATATCTTGGCTATTGTAAACAGAGCTGCAATAAACATGGGAGCGCAGGTATCCCTTCGACATGATGATTTCCATTCCTCTGGATATATACCCAGAAGAGGGACTGCTGGACCATATGGAAGATCTATCTGTAGTTGTTTGAGAAACCGTCAAATTGTTTTCCAAGGTGGTTGCACTAATTTACATTCCCACCAGCAGTGCAGTAGTGTTCCCTTCTCTCCACATCCTCACCAGCATTTGTTATTCACCATCTTTTTGATTATAGCCAGTCTAACTGGAGTCAGGTGGTATCTCAATGTGTTTTTAATTTGCATTTCCCTGATGACTAGTGATGTTGAGATTTATTCATGTATCTGTTGGCTATTTGTATGTCTTCCTTTTGCCCATTTTTTAATTGGGTCATTTATGTTTTTACTGTATAATTGTTTGAGTTCTATGTATATGCTGGGTATTAGTCCCCTGTCAGAGGCATAGTTAGCAAAACTTTTCTACCACTCTGTAGGTTGTCTCATCACTCTGTTTCTTTTGCTGTACAGAAACTTTCTATTTTGATATAGTCCCATTTGTTTATTTTTGCTTTTGCTGCTTGTGCTTTGGGCTCATGTTCATCAAGGCTGTGCCCTGATAACTGCTGAAGTGTTTCACCTATATTTTACCTTAGTAATTTTACAGTTTCAGGTCTTATACCTAGGTCTTAAATCCATTTTGAGTAGATTTTAGTGTATGGTGAGAGATGCATATCTAGTTTCATTCTTCTGCATATGGATATCCAGTTTTACCAGCACCACTTATTGAAGAGGCAATCTTTTCCCCAATGTAGATATTTGTTGCCTTTGTCTAATATCAGATGGCTATAAGCCTGAGGAGTTATTTCTGGGTTCTCTATTCCACTCCATGGGTCTGAATGTCTATTTTTATACCAGTACCATGCTGTTTTGGTTAAAACAGCTTTGTAATATAATTTGAAGTCAGGCAGAGTTAGGCCTCTGGCTTTGTTTTTGTTTCTTTGCTCAGAATTGCTTTGGCTATTCAGGGTCTTTTGTTTTTCCATATGAAAGGTAAGATTGTTTTTTCCATTTCTGTGAAGAATGTCATTGGTATTTTGATGGGGATGGCATTGAATCTGTAGATTGCTTTGGTTAGTATAGACATTTTCACAATGTTAATTCTTCTAATCCAAGAGCATGGAATATCTTTCCATCTTTTTGTGTCTTCTTTAATTTCTTTCAGAAGTTGTTTGTAATTCTCATTGTAGAGGTCTTTCCCCTCCTTGGTTAAATTGATCCCTAGGTATCATATTTTTTTTGGTGACAATTGTAAATGGGCTTACTTTCTTTATTAAACCTTTCTGTTAATTCATTGCTTGAGTATATAAATGCTACTGATTTGGGGGCATTTATTTTGTATCCTGCAACACTACTGAAGTTATTAACCAGCTCTAGGAGCTTTTTGATAGAGTCTTTAGGTTTTTCTATATATAGTATCATGTCATCTGCAAATAGAAACAGTTTGACTTCATCTTTTCCAATCTGGATTCCCTTTATTTCTTTCTCTTGCCTGATTGCTCTAGCTAGTACCTCCAGTAGTATGCTGAATAGAAGTGGTGAGAGTGGACATCCTTGCCTTGTTCCTGTCCTTAAGGGAAAGGCCTTCAATTTTTCCCCATTCAGAATAATACTGGCAGTGGGCTTGTCATAAATGACTTTTATTGTGTTAAGATATTTTACTTCTATACCTAATTTGTTGAGAGTCTTTATCATGAAGGAATGTTGAATTTTGTCAAATGCTTTTTTAGCATCTATTGAGATAATCATATGGTCTTTGTCCTTGAGTTTGTTGATGTGATATATCACATTTATTGACTTTCATATGTTGAACCATCCTTGCATCCCTTAGATGAATCTGACTTGATCATAGTGTATATTTTTTAATATGTTGCTGTATTCTAATTGCTAATATTTTGTTGAGAATTATAACATCTATGTTCATCAAGGATATTGGCATGTAATTTTCTTTTTTTGTTGTGTCTTCAACTTGTTTTGGTATCAGAGTTATGTTGGCCTCATAGAATGAGTTTGGGAGAGTAGCATCTGTTTCAATTGTTTGGAATACTTTCATGAGAATTGGTACTAACTCCTCATCAAAAGTTTGATAGAATTCAGCCGTAAATCCATCCAGACCCAGATGGTTTTTTGTTGGAAGATTGCTATTTACCGCTTCAATCTCCTTGCTTGTTATTTGTCTGTTCAGGTTTTCTATCTCTTCTTGGCTCAGTCTTGGTAATTCATACATGTCTAGAAACTTATCCATATCTTGAAGATTTTCTAATTTGTTGTCCTACAGTTGTTTATAATAGACTCTAATGATTCTTTTTATTTCTGTGGTATCAGTTGTGATGTCTCCCTTTTCACTTCTGATTCTTGTTATTTGGATCTTCTCTCTCCTTTTTTTGTTAATCTCACTAATGGTGTGTCTATTTTGTTTATCTTCTCAAAAAACCATATTTTTAGTTTTGTTAATCTTTTCTATTGTTTTGGGGGTCTCTGTTTCATTTAGTTCTGCTCT
>NW_007735226.1:26321-31069 GCF_000696425.1 Galeopterus variegatus | reverse complement strand
AAGAGTGTTTGCTTGATATATCTGGGTGCTCTGGTATTGGGTGCATACATGTTTATGATCACTATGTTTTCTAGCTGGATAGTTCCCTTTATCATTATATAATGGCCTTCTTTTCTTTTTTAATGTTTTTTGCTTTAAAGTCTATTTTGTCTGGTATAAGAACAGCTACTCCTGTATATCTTTTTCCATCCTTTCACTTTTAGTGTATGAGTGTCTTTACAGGTGAAGTAGGTCTCTTGAAGATTGCATATACTTGGGTCTAGTTTTTTAATCCAGTCAGTTAGTCTGTGTCTTTTGAATGGGGAGTTTAGTCCATTCACATTTAGAGTGGTTATTGAGAAGTGTTGTTTAATTCCTGTCATTTAATTGCTACTTGTTTAGGTGGTTTATGTATCTTTTGATAATTATTTCCCCTTTTATTTCTCTTCTTCAATGTTAGTTGGGAATTTAAGGCAGAATGATTTAGCTTCTTTCTCTTTCTTGCTGGCGTTTTTGTTTTAACTGTGGGTTTTCCTCTTTCTTGTGTATTTGTGATGGTGGTCACCATTATTCAGATTCCAGGTGAATGACTCCCTTGAGAATTTCTTGCAGGGCTGGTCATATGGTGGTGAACTCCCATAACTTTTGTTAGTCTGGGAAATACACTATTTCCCCCTCATTTCTGAAGGAGAGCCTTGCTGTGTAAAGAATTCTTGGCTGGCAGTTTTTTCTTTTAGTATTTTGAATACATCATTCCACTTTCTTCTGGCCTTTAGGGTTTCAGTTGAGAAGTCTGCTGTTAGTTTGATGGGGGTTCCCCTATAAGTGACCTGATGCTTTTCTCTTGCTGCTTGTAGAATGCTCTCTTTGTCTTTGAGCTTTGCGTATTTAACTTTAATATGTCTTGGGGAGAATCTGTTTGGGTTGAGTCTGTTTGGGAATCTTTGAACATTTTGGATCTGAAGGTGTGTATCTCACCCTACACCTGGGAAGTTTTCTGTTACTATTTCCTTGAGTAGGTTTTCAATACCTTTTCCTTTCTCCTGCCCTTCAAGAATATCCGCAATTTGGAAGTTAGAGCACGTGAGGTTGTCTGCTATCTTTCTTAGGTTTTCCTCATTATTTTTAATTCTTTTTTCTCTTTTTTTGTCTGCCTGAGTTATTTCAAAAAGACCATCTTCAAGCTCTGAAATTCTTTCTTCTGCTTGCTCTACCCTGCTGCTCAAGCTCTCAGTCATGCTTTTTATTTCATTGAGTGAGTCTCATTTCTAGAAGTTCTGCTACACTCTCTTTTATGGCATTAATCTCTTTGTAGATCTCCTCCTTCATATTCTGGATGTTTTTTCTTCTTTCATTATGTTCTCTAATTGAGTCTTCCTTTATTTCTTTAAGTTTTCTTAAGATCATTGTTCGAATTTCTTTTTCAGACATTTCAAGGATTCCTTGTTCCATGGAGTCTGACTTTGGGCATTACTGTATCCTTTCAGTGGTGTCATTTCTTCTTAATTGTTTGTACTTCTAGTATTTTTTTGCTGAAACTTGGTCATTTGGTAGCGGATTTGCTTCTTGTATTATACAGAGGTTGGCTGTGGAGTGGCCCTGGTTGCTACTGTGGGGGTGAATTGTCTTTGTTGACAGTAGCTGTGGTGGTGGTTATGTTAAGCCACCTTGGTTCCTGTTTGAGATTCTGTAGTCACAGAATGAGCCCCTAGCACCTGGAGTTCTGCTGGGCCAAATTCAGTGGGTTGGATCCATAGGCTGGTGCTACCCCCTGGGTCTGAGGTGGGGTGAGGGGCCATGTCCAGCTGCGTGGTTCCACTGGCTGGTATTGCTGCCAGCCACTGCTGGCGGGGTCACCTGCATGGTGCCAGTTCAGGGCATGGGGGCAGGATCTGGAGCTCCCCCCAAGGCTGGGTCTAAGGTGGCAGCATGAGGGGGCTGCGTGGAGCTGTGCAGTTCCACTGGCTGGTGCTGCTGCCGGCTCCCTCTGTCAGTTTTATGTTGGACCTGCTCTCTTCCTCTAATGGCTTCCTGAGAAATCATTGTATATGTCTTCTACTTAAGTCAAAATTCTTCATCTTCCTCCCTGACAACATAAGTTCAATCCCATGTATTCTTCCTATTTATAGGTTCTGGGTATTATTTGGTACTTAATTCTATCATGTTTTATTAATTCCTTATAACATTATTAATACTTTTTATGTAGTCAGTGTTTGTTCACATATTTAGCACTTTCTCTACCCAACTTTTCTTTTTACATCTAAAACCATTCCAACTGACATTTCTTTCCTCTACGTTTCTACTCCTTTGAATTTCTTTTAGTGAGTGTGTGCTGGTGACAAACTTTCTCAAATTTTGTTTAACTAACAATGATCACATTTTAACTTTTTACTTGATAGATATTTAACTTTTTATTTGATAGATATTTAGCAGGGAATTCTAGTTTGGCAGTAATTCTTAATTTTCATGAAACACTGAAGATAATTTCACTGTCTTCTGACTTTCATGATTGTTTTTGAGAGGTCACATGTCATTATAATGAAATGTAGTCAGCTACATTTAAAAAAAAAAAAAAAGGTCTCTCATGCTAACTTATCCCAATACTTTGTTTTATCCTTTGCTATGCTAAGATTTAAGCCGCCACCAAGAAGTTCAGAACTGTAATATGAAGATCCCAAGATATCAAACTATTACATAATAGTGGGTACAGATACAATGAGAGCAACACTCAATTAATCAGACAGAGTTTGTTTTGGCCATGAGCTGAAAACAACCAACCAACCAACAGTGACTTAAAGCATAAAGTCATTTATTACTTGCTCACTGAGAAATTCTGAGGTTTGGGATTCACTTACATACTTATTTTTCATGAATATAACTATTACAAACAAGAAGACATGTCTGCTCTTAAATTAGAATGTGAGTCAATATTTTTAAAATGTAGAATATCTTCGTGGCAGTATCATTAGAATGTGCACCAATGGTGAATTTATAGCACTGTCCATAGAATGAGGCTCCTCATCTCCAGGATAAAATATTTCCTCCTTTAAAAATGATGTATAAGGGCCGGCCCGTGGCTCACTCGGGAGAGTGCGGTGCTGATAACACCAAGACCCCGGGTTCGGATCCCATATAGGGATGGCCGGTTCGCTCACTGGCTGAGCGTGGTGCTGACAACACCAAGTCAAGGGTTGAGATCCCCTTACCGGTCATCTTTAAGAAAAAAAAAAAAAAAAAAAGAATGTGAGTGTAAGTCTATTAATATTTCAGAAATGCATGTCACTAACCTCCTCAAAAGTGGCTGGCCTATAAGAAATGCATGTCTAGGACAGGTCTTTAAAGTCATTTTTTCTTTATTCTGTACTGCCATGCCATTCTGAAAAGGGTCAGAGAGCATCAACTCTCAGATCAATATGACGCATCATCTCCATTTTGCATGCTGTGTCAAGTATGCTTTCTGTTGTGAGAAATGAAAAAGTACTAAAAACACTTTTTCCCTAATTTCTGATGATCTAAAAGATTATAATTCATCAGAAATAGTAATAATTATTACATAGCCTCGGGCAAGATATAATGTCATAAGAAGCAGACAAGATTTACCTTGGATAATTAATGATTCATATAATCAAGAGCTACTGAAGTGTACTTATCTCCTATTTTTATCTTTAACTTTAGCTACGATCATTTCAATAATTTTTTTTCTTGTCAATTTCAATATAGCCATTGAGGGCTGGCCAGTTATCTCAGTTGGTTAGAGCACAGCCTTATAACACTAAGGGCATGGTTTCAGATCTCCACACTGGCCAGCCGTCCCCCCCACCCCCCCCAAAATCCAGCCATTGACTTCAATAGTACAGTAAATTTTTTTTTTTTCCTTTTTGTCATTTTTCGTGTCCGGCAATGGATCGCAACCCTCGGTGTTGCACCCGCACCTTGCTCAGCCAGTGAGCAGGAACCGGTCTGTATGTGGGATCCGAACCCTCGGTGGGAGCGCCACCATGCTCCCAAGCGGCGCACTGTAGCAGTCGCCACTATGTGGGATCCGAACCCTCGGTGGGAGCGCCACCATGCTCCCAAGCGGCGCACTGTAGCAGTGCGCCACCGGGCCGGCCCAATAGTACAGTAAATTTTACTCAGCATTAACCTAAATTTATTATGATCTAGTAATCTCAATACTGTCTTTTTATTGAACAGTTTTGAAATTAATCATTGCCATTAGAATTCTGTTTGCTTAGCCATAGAATTCTGCAATATTCATAATTAAGGAGTGGCTTTGTGGGCTTTTTTAGAAGCAAAAACTAAATTCCTACACTGTAATAAATCAAATTTTAGTGATTTCAAATAAGTTGCATAAAATAAGGAGGACAAGAGCCTACATCTGCTCAGAATCCTGGAGTCATTCTTCCAGATGAGATCATTTTCTGCATGTCATTTTTTGAAGGGAGCAGATATTTCTATTTATTTTTCTCTACCTATCATAAATTGTGTACTTTCAGGGTGAATTTGGAAGTTTTTCAGAAAACAAATATTAGTTTACATAATCCACAATTATTAATTTATCATAAATCTGATATTTCCTCACTTTTAATCCACAGAGTCAGTGCAGATATTTTTGGAGTTGCATTTGAGATACCTGCACCCTCAGCATGTATGGAGAACAGTGGCAGCGTGTTGTGGACATTGAACAAAGCAGGGCTGAGTGGGTGAGTATTGTAAATTCCTCTTCATTGCTTTCATGTCTGATGTTCTGGCTTTCAGCATTTAGGATT
>NW_007735226.1:23496-24716 GCF_000696425.1 Galeopterus variegatus | reverse complement strand
TGGTGTTTTCCCACAATAGCAAAAACATTTACGCAATTTAGTTTATTTAGTCAAATAATTGATTATGCTGAAAAAAAATCAGTGAGATAAACTTATGAGATTGTGAAGAAAAAAGTGATTAAAAATTTCTATATTTTAGTAATCTGACAGCCTACAACCTCTCATTACTCCCAACACAAGGGGTAGAAGATGCTTTTTGGGGGGACAATTATTACATGAATGTCACTTGCTTATTTTAGGACATTTAGAAAATATAGAAAATTATGAAGAAAATGTTTTAAAAATCATCCATACTCCTGCCCAGAGAAAATCACTACTAGTATTTTCTTCCTGTACTCCTTTCTCTCTCTCTCTCTCTGTTTCTGTCTAATCTAATATAATTTTGGTTGATATATTTTGCCACACAAAATTCTTGTCAAATTACCTAAGTTTTGGACCGGCCCAGTGGCGCACTGCGCTAGTGCACCGCTTGGGAAGCGCGGAGGCGCTCCCGCTGAGGGTTCGGATNTATTGTAAATTCCTCTTCATTGCTTTCATGTCTGATGTTCTGGCTTTCAGCATTTAGGATTTAACCCTTCCAAAAGCTCTCTTTTTTATGATTTTGTCTATTATAGAATGAATGAAATCTGGGATGTTACTGTTGGTATTCACAGGGTTGAGAGAGTTGTTTATTATACCAAATAGTGCTTATACACCATTTGGAAATTGTGCATTAGACTTTTTGCCTCAATTTTGATATTCATGTCAGAAACCTACAATGAGGTACCACTAGACAAAATTTTAGGAGATGATTAAAAATTCCATGTTTATAGCAAATATTAACAACATTATTTTTATTTCTATGTATTTTAATTTAATGAAAGTATTTACAATTAGTTGCTTCCTCCCCAATTGTGGCCTACTAGTATTTAATGTAATAATTATGGAAAATGTCTTATGGTGGGGGGACTTATGCTTAAAATTTGTTACACTACTCATGTACAAATCATATTGTGTAGAGCTACAGAAACCAGGTTATAAAGCTCTCGTTCATCATTCAAACAAATTCTTTCATTTTACAAACAAGGACGTTGAAATATGAAGACTCCATTTAGTGGAAGAGTCAAAAATTGAACTGAGGTTTCTTATGCATAATCTTTGTATTATAAGAAACTACTTTTCAGGGCCGGCCCGGTGGCGCACTGGAGAGTGCGCCGCTTGGGAGCGTGGCGGCGCTCCCG
>NW_007735226.1:19990-21776 GCF_000696425.1 Galeopterus variegatus | reverse complement strand
TAACACACACACATAAATCAATTGCTGTTACATGTATTCTTCATATTTTTATAACCAACCAACTTAATGAGTTCCTAATACTTTTCATAGATTATATGGTTGATTATTTGGGATTCTGTTAGTAGACAATCATGTCATCTGGAAATAAGGATAATTTTGTCTTCACATTTCCATTATTTGTATGTACTGATTAGAACTTCCAGAAAACATTACCTAATGGGGGTGATAGGAGATATTTTTCACTTCTCTTAACTATAACTGAATGCTCCTGATGTTTCACTGTTAGATATTATGTTTCTTTCCTTACCAAATTAGAAATTATTTTGTTTTTAGTTTACTAAGATTTGTTTAGTTTGTTTGCTTTTGTCAGAACTGAATGCTGAAATTTGTTAAATGATATTTGGGCATCTATTGAGATGATCATTTTATTTTTCTTCTTTGATCATTTGATGTAAAAAAAGTGCATTTGCTGATTTCGTATGATTAAACCATTATCACACTTTCAGATTCTCTTAGAACTTGGTAACTTCTTTATTTAATATATGTTTGATTCACATCATTTTATATTTATTTTATATGCCTATGTTCTTGGGTAAAATAACCTTTCGTTATCCTTAATCACAAGGATTTATTTATTTATCTATCTCTTTCTCTATCTATCTTCCTCTACAGTTACCCAGAAATCCTTATTGTTCAAATGAAGGAACACACTGTGGTTGTAGATCACACAACATGACCTTCCAGCCACAGTGAGTAAGGTTTGGGAACTGGGAGGAAGTGGGAAGTCTCCGGCAGTCCTTTAGAATAATGGTAAAAACAGGACAGACAGGCCCTTTCCATCAGCCCCTATGCAGGGCTGATGTTATTAAATAAATAAATAGATAGATAGATAATTTAATTAATATTTTAGTAAATAAATAAAAACAGTATTTACTAAATAATTTTATAATTACAAAATCTCAGCATGTAATATGAACATTAGAAATAACAGGCAAATTATGAGAAAAAAAAGAAAAAAGAGAAACAAGACAGAACTGCGACTTTCCACCACCCAAAGATAATCAGTCTAAATGTTTTGACATGCCTTTCCATTATTTTTCTACCCATTAGGACTAATTAGATAATTTGATTTATACTGAGATGTTAGTAGTTGATAATACCTTAATGTAATATATTCCTGAGGCAATCTATTTGCATTTGAGGTAAAGTCTTATTGCTTTAGTAGAAAGGAATAACAAAGAGGGGATATTTTGTCCTCACAGGCTTGTGGACAAGATGTGTGTGCGTGTGTACGTGCACTGTGTATGCGTATCATTGTGTGAATGTATGTGTGTGAGAGACAGAGAGAGACAGAATTGAAAGTTTTATGTTTTAAATTGCAGCATTTGGAGTCATGAAACATGTTAGTCTTGTTCTAATTGAAATCAGTTACCTAAGTCAGCACTATGTCATACGCTGAAATATTCACTTTTTATAAACCTTTGCAGGTTACAGCAAAACCGTGGTCACTCTGGAAAACATTTCTAGTGTGCCTAGGGGCCTGTCCAATTGCCACGACTCTTGTAGTTCTGGGCTTCTGTTTTGTCCACTTTGACAGGCCCGCCAGCAATACCACCATCATCATTCATGCAGATCCAGTCATGTCACCTGCCTCCCAGATTCTACCCTATCTCTTACCCCATCACCCCTACGTGGACCTCAGAGCACCCCACCTTCTACTCCTATGGCCAACCAAAGCTCCTCTGCCAGGGTACTCCCAACTGCTATGGAGACAACTAAAACCACA
>NW_007735226.1:18472-19980 GCF_000696425.1 Galeopterus variegatus | reverse complement strand
CTGACTATTTTTAGCATTTGTATGGCAAAGAAGCAAATGTTCAATTAAAGTGATTACAAAACATGATCTATTAAATTCCTGTTGATCATTACAGAAGAGTTCTTCCTACTGGGAATTCAGACGACTATGGAGATCACTGAAGGTAAGAATAATCAAGAAAGGGTTCAGTAAAGGGCTGAAGGTAGGAAAAGGGTGAAGGTTTGGATTCAAGTAGAGATTATTAAAACAGAAAATAAGAGCATCAAGGGGGTTAATAGAATTAAAATTAAAGACACACTTAGAAAGACTTCAAATGTTAACAAGTGACATATTTATATATATATATATCTGTACTTACTGATATTGTCAATATTATTCTCCATATTGTACATTTTGCTTAATTTCTGAACTACTTTATGCTGCAACTTAAAATTACTAAACTTTTAAATTGTTTTATACTTTCTACTGTGACTTTGAGGATGCTGCTTATAACTTGTTGTAAAACACAAGATTTGTTCAATGTTAGTTCTTTTCTAAGTGTTTGATACCTACTAATAGCATATACTTCCCAGTCCAAAAAAGGTTTTAGAGCTAAAGAAACCTGCCCGTCCTAATCCCAACCTCCTACCTCTACGGAAGAGGGAGATTGTCCCAAAGAGAGAGGGGAGGTGCACTTAGCCAAAGACATAGAGCCAGTGAGGGGACAGTAGAGCCCACATTTTCATCTTACAACTTCTTATTCTCTTTTCCATGATATCAAATATTCTACATAAGTTCTAAAAGCATTGTTCTGCTTTTCAAATTTTCCCAAAGCAAAAGATTATGTATTCTATGTAATTCTAGGTTGCTTCACTGTAATCAATAACAGGCTACTTAAATTAGTATAGCCCTTGAGGCCTTAGTGAGTTATTAGACTCTGCAAAAGAAAGATTAGAAATACAATCATTCTTTAGCTAGTTATTATTTATGGGCAGCTAATATTATTAATTATAAACTGGTAAATGTAAAAATTTGAGTGTTTGAAGAATAATTTTGTATACCACAAACATTATTTGGTAGTAGAATTTATGAATAATAAAAGGTAGTATATAAATTTTAGAAAAAACCTTCGTTAAGTTCTAGATAAGATTAATAAAGCTCTAGATAAGAATTAATAAAGCATGAGGGAATAAGTGTGCATACATTTTTTTTCCTGTATGGTTTTAAAACAATTTATTTCTATTGTACTTTGATTTAAATGCTCATAAAGGAAAAAGCTTAAATTCAGTTGGTCCAAATATACTTCCTTATGTAATTTAAATGTTGGTATGTGATATAAAAGTAAAAAACGTTTTTTAAAGAAGATCTAAATGTACTCCCCATAAAAGATAATGAAAATATGTTTTGTATTCTAGAAGCCATTCTAAGTAACTAGCTGCTGTGATAAAAGCTGTTCTCTTCCCTTACTTTTAGTGATAGTGTGGGATGCAATAGGGTACTGTGGAAACGTACCTTCCCTGTGTTTAAGGGGTATCTTCTCTTGGCAATCA
>NW_007735226.1:15334-16644 GCF_000696425.1 Galeopterus variegatus | reverse complement strand
GGCTTCTTCTTCATACTTCTCTCATGCTTATCCAACAAGATAAGTTGTAAAATGTCTATAATGTACCTTGAGGTAAAGCACAAGCAAAACATACACATGGTAGATTCACAACAGAAAGGGGAAACTAAAATGAGTGTGTGCACCAATTCACATCATCTCTTTTTCAGCCTCAGAGTTGATGTGTTTTTGCTCTGAAGTGTACTTTTGTTTGTAAGAAATACTATAAGCACAGGTGCCTCTGGATCCATTGTATTTGTTTTTATATTTGCATCTGTATTACATGCAAGGCATGGGCTTATCTTACAAATGGAACAAGAAACTGCAAATAATTGATTACTAGTTACTACAACAAGGACACCATCTCAGTTAAGATAAGGTTCAGCTATAATTGGCAGATGTTCCTAAATAATAGTAAAATTACAGAAGTTATAGAAAAAAAATATGTATGGAAGTTTCCCTTACAGAGACATTAGAAGACTGAAGGTNGAAAGCCATATATATGTCCTAGTATTTATTATTTCAAAAATTTATTCAGTGAACTTGATGATGGTAATATATTTTAAATCAGTCAGAAAGCCTCTCTATTTAAAACACCTTCTACAAATACTTTTGTGAGTCTCTCATTTGTTCTTAAATCAAGAAGTTTCATGTGGGATTAAAGCATTCAGTTTTTAAATACATTTCCACAAAAAATGAGTGTATATTTCACTTCTTTAGAAAATGTCCTGTTAAGCTAAAATAGGCCCATTTATCTACACTGAAAATCTGTCGTGACAGGCAGCCCTGCTCCATGAGGATGTCCACAAGCATTTTTCAGAAGCTTTTAGAAGGTCGAGGTGGCTTCACTGTTTAAGCCACTTGTTTTGATACTGTGCAGTTTCAAAAGTTTCTTGAGCCATGTGTATTTTGTAACAAATTATGACTTGTGGTCTTTCACCTGCTTAATCTATGAGTTCTTCAGTAACCTCCTAGGTTGCTCATTAATTGCCATTATAGTGATAGAAATGTCATATTAGTGTTATCCTCAAACCAAACATGTGCCACTTTGCCACATCTCTTGCTGACTTTTGTCACGGCATCAAGGGAATATTTGCTAAGTTTTGCAGTGATCTCTTTTTGTCTCTCTTTGAAAATGGTCCCTACCATCAAAACATTTCTTCCTAAAATCCCATGAAACATTTATCATTTTTTCCTACCATTTTGAATATTTTTAAAAATTATTTCTTCCATTGGCATTTACTTCATAGAGGGCTTCTTCTTCATACTTCTCTCATGCTTATCCAACAAGATAAGTTGTAAAATGTCTATAA
>NW_007735226.1:3527-14660 GCF_000696425.1 Galeopterus variegatus | reverse complement strand
TGCATCTGTATTACATGCAAGGCATGGGCTTATCTTACAAATGGAACAAGAAACTGCAAATAATTGATTACTAGTTACTACAACAAGGACACCATCTCAGTTAAGATAAGTTTCAGCTATAATTGGCAGATGTTCCTAAATAATAGTAAAATTACAGAAGTTATAGAAAAAAAATATGTATGGAAGTTTCCCTTACAGAGACATTAGAAGACTGAAGGTCCAGAGTTAAAAAAAGTAATTTCGTGATCATCAGAGACCTGGACTCTTTTTGTCATTGTGACACATCCTCTGCACATGGCTTCCATTTCATGATTCAAAGTGGCTGCTTAAGCTCCAGGCATTATGTCTATATTCCAGCCAGCAGAAAGAAAGTGGGCTAAAGGGCTTGATCCTTCCCTTTAACAATATTTCTTGGAAGTTGCGTACAACAATGCTCTTATATCCCATTGCTGGAAATTAGTCATACAGCCACACCTAACTGCAAAAAAGGTTGGGGAATGTGATGCTTGTTCTGGATGTGGCCAGATAAAACTGAGGATTCTATGAATAAGGAAAACATGGAGAATGCATATTGCGGGGAGACTCTTGTCTGTCACAACAACTAAGTCCAAAAATTTTTGGAGGAAGAAGTAAGGATTTCCACTCCAAATTCCTAACTCCTTCATGAGCCCCAGGTACTCTTTAAAACTCTTATAAACATTCTGGTGTTGCAAAATCCTAGCAGTGTCTATTAATCACGAGTCAATTACAGTGTCAATTACAGTGCCAGCTAGCCACAGGTGCCAACCTGACTGGCTGTGGATTCACATCTCCAGGAGGTTCACCTGGCACAGGTGAGTATTAAGAGTTCCTCCCAGAAGGAGTGGACCATGCCTTTGGCTTTTGTGCATCCCCACAGAGCCCAACCCTGTGCCTGGAAGGAAAAAAGAACAAAGCAAGCATTTGCTGTATTAAGGCACTGACAGCATCACAGAAACATCAAGCAGAAAGAGACCTTGGAAATAATACAATCCAAGTTCTTCACTTTTTAGACGAAGGGACTGAAGCTAGGACACCTTTGGCAGCTCTAGGTATATATACAGGTATAGTGTAAGGAACTTTAATCCTGTTATCTTGCTTGACAATGAGGCAGTGATAAAGCTGAGATTAGAATAAGATCTTGGGGCTCTGCATTAACACAAAATCTTTCCACATTATGTTCTTCTGATTTCCATTTTAGTTTCTCCCTGTATGTATTAATGTGTTTAAATCACATTTTATTAATAGCTACCTAACTTTTATGTATTTTATTTCCAACTGGAAGAAAAAGTAATCGTGTTCTCTACTGGTATTTTTCTCTTTATATTTTCTCCATTATATCTTCAATTTTACCTTTCATTTTCCCTGAGATCCAGGTTTTCTTCTCTCTAGGTCTTGAAAGGTTTTATGTTTATCTCTCAATATGCTATATAGAGTAGTGTAGAAGTTAAAATGTACAAACTCTAAAATTGGGCAGTGAGGATTTGAAACAGCTTTCTCAGTTAAAATGTGACCTTTGGAACATTACCTAACTTTTCTATGCCTCAGTTTCCTCACCTAGAAAGTGGGAAGTTAAAATGTACAAACTCTAAAATTGGGCAGTGAGGATTTGAAACAGCTTTCTCAGTTACAATGTGACCTTTGGAACATTACCTAACTTTTCTATGCCTCAGTTTCCTCACCTAGAAAGTGGGGATAAAAGGCCACCTACTTCATAGGTGGTCTATTCTATTGTGAAAAATGAATAGATTAATATATGAAAAGCACTTAGAAGAATGGCCTCGCCTATAGCAAATGTTCAATACATGTTAGCTAGCTTTGTCAATCAGTCTGAGGGTAATGGTGAATTCTTAAGTCAAGAATGGGTTTCCTCTTGCCACCTAGCATATTTCTGGCCATTGTCCTCCTATAATTAAGAATTGATAAATATTTAGAAAATTAGAGTTAATATTGACATTTGACTAAGAAAAATGTCACAAGACAGTTGAAGGTTCTGGGAAAGGATTATATGATTACCTCAAAGCTGAATAGAGGTAAGGGGTTGGGTGGAATAAAAAATAAAGTGTGGGTAGAAAGACTTTGCAATGGTTAGAGGTGAAGGTCGAGTGGGAGATAAAAGGATTCATCTTCCCTCCTGCAAGAGCAGTAGAGAACGTGCTATCAGCTGGCTAAGTCACCTTATGAGAATTACACTAACTGCATCTTCTAAAAGCAAAAGAATAATTTAAAATTTTTTAGATATTTCTTTTATCATGAGAGTGAGTGAGCATCACATTAGTACAGAAAATTAAGATTTTTTAAAAAAATAATTGAAATTTACGGAATGAAATACACTTTTGTATGTTTTGATTTATATAGTACTTCAGATTCTCACAGATCCTTTTTCCCAAGGACATCTTAGTAACATATATGCAGTTAAATCAATGGCTCTTGACAAATGGGCTATTCTGGTCCTGGATGTGAGTCAGGGAAAAAGAGTGAGCTTAAGTACTTCTGCAAGTGTCTCTTCTCTCTGGAGAGTATTCTTACAACAGGATTTCTCTTGAGAAAATGACAGCATCTTACAAAGAACATGGCCTGCTGCCATGTTCTCCTTAGAGTAGAATAGCATCATGGTGGGGCAGGATCCATACTGGACATGGAACAACCAAGACAGGACTGAGGTCTTGCTTCTGACATTTACCAGTTGCATGGCCTTGGGAAAATCTTTTAAACTTATTGATTATTAGTTTCCTTGTCTGTAAAATGGGAATATTAAAACTTGTTCTAAAGTTTATTTAAAGAGAATCCAATATCATGGGAATGAAAGCACTTCGTTGCTGTGAAGGATCATACCAACAAAGGCTGGTATTATTATTATTTTTACTCCTTTTTGGGGAAGAAGAACCACTGGGATTTCAACTTTAGATGTAGCATAGTGCTTTTATTCTACAAGAATTAGACCATGATCTACTGTAGTTAGTAACATGGGCTATTTAGACAGAAAGACTTGGATTTGAATCCCAGTTCTGTGTGTAACTTGTGACCTTATCAAGGCCCTTGACCTGTCCAAATCTGGGTTCATCATTTGTAAACTGGAGGGAATGTCAATATATGTCTTATGGAACTGTTCTGAGGATTAAATAGGTTATTATTCTGCTGTAGAAAAATAGTACCATATATGAAGTGCTTACCATGTGTCCATAGTTGTTAAATATTATTATGATTTTCATTTTCAATTCCTAGACTGTTCATAATTTGCCTAATGGCTCCTCAAAAACAAAATTGTGGAGCAGGTGATGATTATTTTCAGTGACACCTCACCCTCGTCTAGAATCCCTTTTCCACTTTGCCAAAAGTGCAGCTATTATGAAACATCCCATTTTCTTCCACCAATGTTCCTCCTTGGGCCTGGGATTGTTCCCCATGGACAACAACTAATGATCTTGACTGTGTCCACCTTCCAACACCACCATCAAAGTGACCTCCTATCAGGGGCCATTGCCTCTGGTCTCATGAGCAGACTAGGAACAGCCCAACACATTTGCATTTAAAAGTGGCCTTCAACATTTTAGCCTAGGGTAGCCACTGATGCTGGAAAGTTTAGGCACTTTGACAGGCCTATAAATTATTTTTCAGGAAGGACATTAAGTTGTTCCTGTGCTCTTAGATGGCCTGCTTCTCTTTAGGCCACCATCTGCTGTGCTTCTTTGAGGAGAGAATCATAGACTCATAAACTCATTTTTGACTCAAGCTCTTGGCACAGTGTTTTGTCGTGCTGTTTCTTGTCACCACACCCATGTTGATCTCATTTCCCCATGGCTTTAGGAAGGTCAGCCTCGCTTTTGAGGAGGTGTAGTATCTTTGTTCTTATTTGTCATCCACGAGCAGGTTATAAATCTTCATTTTATTCATTTGCATGAATAATACATTTCAAAAGAAGACTCTTCCAAGCCATGACTGGATTATGGGAGATTAACAACCTCAAAAGCAACTATGGCATATAATGAAATGAAGTTAAATTACCTGTGGAAAAGCCACAAGACTGTTGCAGAGAGTTTTAATGGCAGCTTCCATGAAGTGTGGGAAGCCCACAGGGACAGTCATCTGGCACTTCACCCATCACTCCACACCTGAGTCACAAGTAGCTGGAACTTCCCAGCAACTTCCAAGCCAGTAAGAATCCAGAGGAAAGAGGAAAGCTTGAATTGGAAGATCTTATTTTCTACGTTGTTCTGGTTAGCAAAGCCTCAGCAACAGGCAGTGGAGATTGGAACAGAACTATAGCCTGATTTATAGCCATATTAATTTTCCCCAGAAAATTCTGATTTGTCCCTCTGATAAGGAACCATTGTTTTAAGAAGCTCAGAAGTCTGTGAGTGTATGAGAATAGCTCTACTAGAGATCAATCTTAAAGGAGTTTGTGTCTTACATAATGATTCCTATCATCTTCAAGAAAGCTTGCTCCACTACTCAGTGGAATGTGAAGCACTAGCCAAATTCCAGCAAAACTTTACTGAGCTGGGATGGCAGGCACCAAGCTTTTCCCAAGAATCAGCTTTCGACACCACTACTTGACATTTTTCATTTGGTCACCCACATATTTATTAAGTTAAAGACCCTGTGGGCATAAAAAATTTTAGAAATAATCTCTATCCCCAAGGAACTTTAGTCTGGAATGAAAAACAAAAATACCCAGTATCTGTGGGATCAGAGTGGTACAGACTGAGGGCCCCGTGGGTTTGCAGGTAATCTCTTCTGGAGAAATCAATGAAGACTTCATGGAAGAGGCAGCATTTGAGGTGAGCCTTGGTGAGCGCTTAGGTTTGGGTTTTTTTGTTTTGTTTTTCATTTGTTTGTTTTTCTAACTTAAATAAAATGTAAGTTCATTGTGAAAAAGATAATTAGAGATTTCAGAGAAGTATGTGGGAGCAGAAGGAAAAAATATCACCAATTTTCTTAGGATGAAGAGCAACCACTATTAGTATTTTACTTTGTTTATGAGACCAAGTGGCACATTGGCCACATTTATCAAGATTTTTTAAATGCCTATAACCTTTAACACATTAGAGATTTCAGAGAAGTATGTGGGAGCAGAAGGAAAAAATATCACCAATTTTCTTAGGACGAAGAGCAACCACTATTAGTATTTTACTTTGTTTATGAGACCAAGTGGCACATTGGTCACATTTATCAAGATTTTTTAAATGCCTATAACCTTTAACAAAGTAATTCTGCTTATAGAACCTGTAAAAGCCATAATTAGGAAGGCATGTAGAGACCCACGTGCAAAGCTATTCATCATGGCATTGTTTATAAATAGCAAACTATAGAAAAAATTTAACTATTATCAAAAGGCATATGATTAAAAATGACCACAGCAAGAAAATCCTGAGAAGACAGAACTTGTCTTAGACAGAAGACATGACAATATGCCCCTGAAACTGGAAGGTACAGGAGGTGAGGATGGGGGTATAAAAGGTAGCATAAAATATACTAAGGAACGTGAGCACAGAACAGGGACAGCACATGAAATTATCATCAGACATTACACCTTGTCATGACTGCAGTTATGAGGCTAGCTTCTGTCAAGCAGGGACAGGATCAAGGCTGAAGCCCAGTTGAGAACATCGAAGTGGGGGGCGGGGATTTGAGGCAACTGAGTAATCGCTTAGCTCACAGTCTAGATTTCCAATCACCGTCTGCTAGGCCTGGACCTCCCAGAGATTCCTGCCAGCCAGAGAAAGTAAGAAGAGCCCTGCTTCTGAACCCTGACTATACCAGTTCTTCTATGTACACTCAGTTATACCAAAAATTCAATTCAAAGTAATACAGTATCATGCCCAGTCTACTCCTATCCTCTCTCCTCTTTTCCCATTTGTCCTCTCTACCCCATGTTTCATTGACAGGTTCCGTTAATACATTACCTATTGGTCTGCATCAGAACGTTCCTAGTCTCTTAGCATCCTCTGAGTCAGGGAGCCTTACCCAAAGGCATGGAGTTCCCCTCTCCCTCACTAAAGTCTCCTTGTTGATAACAATATATGTTTAGGCAGGAGTGATAATATCTTGTTAGGGATTTATAGAACAAAGACACTCATCATTTGTCCTAAGTCCTCTGGAAATTTGAAGAACTACATCAAGAGGATGGAAATTTAGATCCTAAACCTTTAGGAAATCATCTCCCTAATGCATCCATTTGCTCTGCATTAAAAATAAATGTTAAATAAATAACGTTGGCAGCATCAACATTTTCCTTCTTCTAAAATACTTAGTGTCCATGAATATTTCCAATAACTTCCCCTTGCCTTCAATTAGGGGACATCTTTGGCCTCCACTGCAGATGGCTACAGGTACCAAAAGACTCATACAGTGGAGGTGTTTTCAGTCCTTTGTATCAAGAAATCTGTAGGCTAAGGCAGCAGGAATCCTTTACAGAGGTAGAAGTTTATCCGGGCTGACCTAATGCCTCTTAACACCTAGTCTCCTTTTAAGTAATTAGTTGCACATCTTTTTAAGTACCTTTCATCCATGCATTCCAGTTTCATCTCATTGCTTCACTTTATTGTATTAATGAATACATAAGTGTGTGGCTTTCTACATAGTGTGATCTGAAAAGCCTTATAAGCTCTGAAATATCCCCCTCTAAAGTCAGTCATATCAAGGAAGGTACTGCTTACAAAAACTGGGCCAAAGCCAGTCATTTAATTCAGCTCTTCATCAAAATGACCAGGGCAGAGAGCAAATAGTTGAGAGACATCTGGTCAGCAGCTGGTGAGAGAGGTTGGTCAGCTAATCAGTGAAGTTCTACAGTCTAGAGCTTATAAGTCGGAGAGGCCAAAACCTCAGAATCTTCATCAAGTTATGTAAGTAGAAGAGAGAGAAAGACCAAAAAGAGATTGGAACCAAAATAGGACCTAGGAAAGAGAGCAGGGCAAAACAGAAACCCACCTAGAATGCAGGGGGCAAGAAAAGATGCTTCCAGAATAAGCAAGGAGGTTATCAGGAGCCCAGTCCTGTAACGAAGAATTAGAGAAATTTGCCCCTCTAGATCAGTGGTTCTTGAAGCAGGGGTCTCCTTTAACAGCAGCAGCAGCCGCAGCATCGCAAACTTGTGAGAAATGCAAACTTGTGAGGGTCCATCCTAGACTGAACCAGAAACTCTGGGTGGGTGGCCCAGCAACCTGTTTTACCAAGCTCTCCCCTTGATTCTGATGCCTTCTAGATTTTGGGAACCCCTGATCCAGATCAGCCAGAAGAGTCAGTAGTAGTTAACTCATGAAATTAAGTCCTTGTCTTTTGAAAAAGCTGCTCCCGTCTGAAAATAGACCAAAATTTATATTTTCCCCATCTTGTTTCCAGAGGATCAGTACTAAAATGTCAGAGGTCAATTTTGTAGAAAGGGAGGATTCTTAGCTTCCAAAACTCATTCACCCCTTTGGTGCAGGTTATTTTGTCAATTGATTATTTCTATTAAGGAGGCTCAGGATTCCAGAAAGAATAATGACATTTCAATGGAGAGAGAAAAGGGGGCCAGTGAGGATCCTTGATTAATTACTGAACAGGTGTAGAACAGACAGGGGGGGGGGTGGTAGTCAACTTTTGACAGTATGGTTCCAGACCTGCCTGTTGTAGAACACTGGTGTTTGTTATTTTTTTGCAAACTCTCCCTCGAAATAGAAAAATTACTGTGCTTTATGTGTAAGCTCCGATTTTCTATTAGAGCAATTTTAATTTATGGTCTACTTGGAGAACATAAAACCTTAAACACATAGAGTTTAGGCTCTGTAAATAGACCTATGGGCAGATCAAGCAACAGAGATCCTTCGTGATCAAGAGAATCCTCTGCCTTTCTCCTTAGGGAAAAATGGCATAAAAGCTAAAGACAGAACAATGATGACTCTACTGTTTCCTGGACTCCCAGGCCGGCAGCAATATGTGGGCTTGGGTTTAAGCCATTTTCCTCTTTCTTTCCGTTAATAAATGGACCAGTTGACCATGAAAAGTTGCCTGTCACTGAGACACAAAAGCAATCAGAGGAGGAGCTGGGCTGAATCATCCCAGCGTTGCATGGGTTGCGTGCAGGTCAGCATGCTCCACTGAACACGAAGAATTCCAGACCCTTCCCAAGGCTTATACCTCCCTCAGTGCCTTGAGTCCCTCTCCCTCCCATCCCTCCTCCTGCTCACCAGCACCTTCCACGTTGGCCTTCCTTTGGCATTTTGAACACTTCGAGCTCTTTCTGACTTCAGAACCTCAGTGCTTGACTGCTTTCCTGTCCCAAACTCTTTCCCACTCTACACCTGGCTGGTTCCTACTTATTCTTCAGAAAGGTCTTTCCTGACCCTACAATCTGAATCCTATCCCTGAGTTATATATTTTTTATAACATCCTGAATTTTATCTTTAGAGAATTTAACACTCTTTGTAATTTTATGTTTTTTTTGTATGGCTGCCACTTAAAGTTTACATACTAGTTAGGTAGTCAGTTTCATGATGACTACTTGTTCTCAGGGACTATTGGCATGTTAGTTATTTTGACTTGTCATTACTGAATAACATCACAGATAATCAGTATGCATGCTCACAAGTCCCTGTCAACTCTGCTTTCTCAGGATTTCCCCAGATGACTAAATGATAAGTGAGCAGCTCCATACAGAGGCTTCATAATTATGTTTAACCAGGTAGAGCCAAAGACATAATTCACCATTCCCAGTCTCTAGTGTCTCTCCTCTTTCTAGGCTCAAATCTGATTTTTCACCCTTAATTGCTTGTGAAAAACAACTGTATTCGTTTCCTATTGTCAATGTAAAATTTACCATAAAACTTAGTGTTGTAAAACAACAAAATTTTTTCCTACAGTTCTGGAGATCAGAAGCTCCAGATGAGCTAAAATCAATGGGGCTAAAATCAAGGTGCTGGCAGGGCTGGTTCCCTCTGGAGGCTACAGGGGAGAATCCCTTCCTTGGCTCTTCTGGCTTCTGGGGGATGCTGGCACGTGTCTCATCACTCCAGTCTCTGCTTCTGTCCTCACTCTGCCTTCTCTCCTCAAGCCTCCTCCTCCAACCCCCCCTTACATCAGCCTACCTGGATAATCCAGGATAATTGCCCCATCACAAGATCCATAACTTAGTCATACCTACAAAGTCCTTTTAACATGAAAGGTAACATATTCACAGGTCTGGGGGATGTAGACATTGTTGAGGGTCCATTATTCAGCTTACTACGGCACCAAAGGAACTATTTGTGCCTTCAGTTTGTGAATTAACTATAATCCAATCTAATCAATTCTTTGTTTTTGGCTCTTGCCAGGCCACTGTGCAGTTTATTAGTTATTAATGGGGGTGGGGAAGATCTCTCTTAATCCCTAGTTCCTTGATTTTTTTTTCTTGTATTATTGCATTTTCACTGTCACCAAAAACTATCCTTTATTCTGCTTTTCAGATATACAGACAAGTATTGGAGTCAGCAAGGCCCTGAAACTACACACCTGAGAGATTTTCTTTTGTATGTTTTATCTCTGCCCCAGCATTGCCCAGTCTTGGGCTCTACCCACCCCCTTTCCTACCTTCTAAACTGGGCCACCCAGACCCTAGGGCCTGAGGAGTTCAGCATCATGTTCTGATGGCATTAGTCACTCAAGCGTCACTGCACGTGGGCAAGATAGATTTCCACCTGCTCAGACACAGACCCTTAGAGGGTTTTCTCAGAGTTCAGTCTCACTCTCAGCTCTCACAACTTACTCTCATAAAAGGAGAAAAACAGGAAAAGCAAGAGGAAGAAATAGAGAAAATGATGAATTCTTTCTGTTACGGGGCTCTGAGAAGGTTTATCCACCCAAGGGCCTCCTACGGTGGTCCCTCCACTGTCTACTACAGGACAAAGGGAAAACCCTGAGGGCCAGGGGGTTTCTGTTTCTTTATTCACCCTACAGGCAGATCAAGGTTGGGAGCCTTGGTCAACCCCATAAGGTTAATACTAAACAGTCAAAATTTACTCAACACAGGTATTAAATGATAATAAATTGTCAATGACAGCCACAGAAAGAATATGTAAATACACTAGTAAAATGCCTTCCCTGTAATTTCCCATTGTTAAAAATTAGGATGGATAGGAAGTCCTTGTAGACTGATAAAAGTATTTTTCAAGAAAATAGTATGGAGGGATATTTTTATAAATTTTGTGGTTGTATATTTTTAAAAAGACAAATCAAAAACGTTTTGTGAGTATTTGCCTTGAGCAAAATACTAAACTGAATTTTGGGTTTAGTGACAACAAGTAGTCTTTAGCTTAGCACAAGGGATATAACATGACACTTAAACCATTTATTTTTTATAAGCAACTTTCTTTTCCTTGGAATAGGTTCACTTACAAAAAGGAAAGTAAAACCATTGATGAATTTTGGGTGAAATGTTTAGAAAATGTTAAAATACTGTATGCACTAAGTTGATAGTCACAAAGCTTGAATGATTATACAAAAACGTTTAAGTGCTTTCTTCACAGGCACCAGCTTTCAGTATGTGTGAGCACATTTCAAACAATCCCAGTCACTTTGTACCTAATGATTCAACCCAAATTCAGAAGTCCCATAAAGATTCTTTAGTAAAATACTAATAATACTAGCTGTGAAAAGCACCTTACAAAAAAAAAAGAATAACGCTCTGAACAACACAGGTAACCAGTCCACAGAACAGTAAATACACAGAACTGAACTTCCCCAAACACAGAATACACAATGCTAATCAAGATGGCAGCACAAATTTCAAATTTGGTGAAGTATTATTCTTGCTGAAAATTTGTGAAGTACGTTACTGAAAAGATCTGGCCAAATTGGAATAATTTGTCTAGATTTTCTGAGAAATCAAACAATTTTTTAAATAAGAAATTTTAAAGTAGTTGCTTATCTTTAAGAAACAAATTATTCTTTGAAAAAAAGTCAATTATCATGGATAATAAAGAGTGAAAAGGAGGAGGGAAGAAGAAAGTTAAAAATGAACTAATGGCCTCCCCCTAATATAGTTTCTGACAACAGGGGTTAGGAGGTATGTCCAGGAAAAATCAGTAATTTGAAGTAATGTATTTACTGACTGGACATACCTCCTAACCCCTGTTGTCAGAAACTATATTAGGGGGAGGC
>NW_007735226.1:1881-3169 GCF_000696425.1 Galeopterus variegatus | reverse complement strand
CAGTCAATACTCTGGTATCACAGCACACAGCTCTCAGGATCGCGCTGTTTTCTGACGCGGGCGTTCGAGACCCGTCGCCATCTTTGAATCATAATTGACTTTTTTTCAAAGAATAATTTGTGTCTTAAAGATAAGCAGTTACTGTAATAAAACTTTACATTGCACGTTAAGCCAAAAGCACACATCATCTGCCTCTGAGTAATCTGTTCTCCTTGATTTTGGTCTGGATATGATGTCATGTTAATTCATTTTTTTCCCTCTTGAACAAAGTTGACAAAAGAAAGTTAACTGGCTGCCTCATTATGTCTTCCAGCATTAAGATCATTTTGTTAAAATTAAGACATTGGCACAAGAAAACATTACAATTTTGGCCAGCCTGAAATTAACCAGTGAAGGTGAAGCCATGTCTGGTGGGGAAACTGAGGAAGGCAAGAGGCATCCGTTCTGGCTCTGAGATGGAGTCTAAAAGACAATGGGGGCACTTCCCACCGAGACTTCTCAGCAGTTCCCAGAGGACAGGAGCTCTCCTGGAGACCCTCATCTCCCAACCCTGCCCACCCTAGCTGTTCCCCAAACCCATCAGAGAACCTCAGGGCTTCTGCTAAACGATTTCATGCCTTGATGTTTCAATCACTTTCTTTAATAATTCTGAATTACCATGGAGGTGATTAGAGGAAAACCTTATGATTTAGCAATATCTTCAAGAAAGAATAACCTTGCTCAGTAGTAATCCTACCTTAAACTTTCATGGAGACATTTTAATCTGAAGATCAAAAGAACAGCTCTCTAAGCTCCCACTGACAAGTGAGAATCATTAGAGATCCCAGCTCAATCCTTCTGTTTTGTGGAAATAAATAGCAATAATACTCATTACTCTGTAAAAGACACTTCTCTAAATGGGATAAAGGGACTAAAGAAAGAAGAGAGTTCTTCCCCTGGAGATACTATTTTATGCTGTTGGGGAATAGGTAAATTTTAAGTAGTCTAAGTACTTCTGCAAGCTCCAAAGTCTTGATCAGCCTCAATAGTGATTAGTTAGTTGACATAAGTAACTTCAAGTGTATGCTGTTTAGTACTTCTATATTTTAATATTTTACTAATTAGAAAAATAAAATGTATTCAAAGCAAAAGAAGACTTGGAAAATTTAAAAAAAAATAAGTATCATTCACATTATCACCACACAGTAGAGAGCACTATAAAAATTTTGATATGTTTTTCTTCAGACTTTTTTTGTATATAGGCATTTATGTTTTTCCCCAAACTATTCAATAAAGTGTATACCATATT
>NW_007735226.1:0-742 GCF_000696425.1 Galeopterus variegatus | reverse complement strand
CTTATTACTTGCTTCCTTTGTTTGCACTGAAAAAGCTTTTTAGTTTGTTGCTGTTTTGTTTATTTCTGCTTTTGTTGCCTGTGCTTTTGAGGTGATATCTGAGAAATCTTTGCCCAGACCAATGTTGTGGAGCATTTCCCTTACATTCTCTTCTAGTAGTTTTACAGTTTCAGATCACATTTACATCTTTAATACATTTTGAGTTGTTTTTGTACACGGTGTGAAATAAAGATCCAATTTCATTTTTCTGCATGTGCATATCCAGTTTTCCTGATAATATTTATTGAAAAGACAGTCCTTTCTCCATGATGTGTTCTTGGCACCGTTGTCAAAAATCCATTGACCATAAGTGTGTGGGTTTATTTCTGGGCTCTTTATCCTGTTTCATTTGTTAATACGTGCGGTTTTATGCCAGTACCATGCTGTTTTGGTTACTATAGCCTTGTAATAGATTTTGAAGTCAGATAGTCTGACACCTCTAGCTTTGTTCATTTTGCTCAAGACTGCTTTGGCTATTTGAGGTCTTTTGTGGTTCCATACAAATTATACAATTGTTATTTCTATTTCCAAGAAAAATGACATTGGAATTTTGATAGGAATTGCATTGAATCTGTAGATCTGTAGATTGCTTTGGGTTGTGTGGAAATTTTAACAATATTAATTCTTCCAATCCATGAACATGAGATATCTTTTTACTTATTTGTATTGTCTACATTTTCTTTCATCAAAGTATTATAGTTTT
>NW_007735225.1:79517-80924 GCF_000696425.1 Galeopterus variegatus | reverse complement strand
GTTTTATGGTCTTGGGTCTTGTACTTAAATCTTTAATCCATTTTTGAGTTGATTTTGGTATAGAGGTACAGGTTGAGTTTCATTCTTCTGCATATGGATGTCCAGTTTTCTCAGCATCATTTCCCCAATGTATGCTCTTATTGCCTTTGTCAAAGATCAGTTGGCTATAAGTATGTGAATTGACTTTCAGTTCGTCTATTCTGTTCCACTTGTCTGAGTGTCTGTTTTTATGCCAGTACCATACTGTTTTGGTTAGTATAGCTTTGTAGTATAAATTGAAGTGGTGTAATGTTATTCCTCCAGCTTTACTTTATTTATTTATTTTTTTTGCTCAGGATTGCTTTGACTATTCATGGTCTTTCANTTGTGCCCCACACCCAATTTCTCCTTAACCCCCTTTCCCTCCTCCTTTCCCACCTGACCGTCGATTTGTTCTTTCCTTCTGAAAGTTCAGTGTATTATTGTGGTCTTTCTTTCTTTCTTAGCACCCACTGATGAGTCAGGACATATGGTATTTCTTTCTGTCTTGCTTATTTCTCTTAACATAATTTTCTTCAAGCTCATCCATGTTGCTGCAAATGGCAGAATTTCATTCTTTTTATGGCTGAATAGTATTCTATTGTGTATATATACCAAAATTTCCTTATCCAGTCATCTATTGATGGGCATTTAGATTGGTTCCATATCTGGGGTATTGTAAATAGGGCTGTGATGAACAGGGGAGTGCAGCATGATTTCCAATCTGTTGGATTCATACCCTGCAGTGGGATTTCTGGATCATATGGTAGTTCTATCTGTAGTTGTTTGAGAAACCTCAATACTGTTTTCCATAATGGCTGCACTAATTTACAGTCCCACCAACAGGGTAGGAGGGTTCCCCTTTCTCCATATTCTTGCCAACATTTGTTGCTCTTAGTCCTTTTAATAATGGCCAGTCTAACTGGGGTGAGATGGTATCTCAATGTGGTTTTGATTTGCATTTCCTTTATGATTAGTGATGTTGAGCATTTTTTCTTGTACCCATTGGCCATTTGTATGTCTTCCTTTGAAAAATGTCTGTTCGGCTCCTTTGCCCATTTTTTAATTGGATTCTTTGGGTTTTTTTTTACCATGAAATTGTTTGGATTCCTTGTATATTCTGGATGTTAATCCCTTGTTGGATGAGTAGTTTGCAAATATTTTCTCCCATTCTGTAGGTTGTCCTCTGCTCTGTTGATTGCTTTGCTGTGCAGAAGCTTCTTTTTGATATAATCCCATTTGCTTATTTTTTTCTTTTTTTGCTTGTGCTTTTGGGGTCTTATTCATGAAGTCCTACTAGAGTATTTCCCTTATATTTTCTTTTTGTGGTTTTATGGTCTTGGGTCTTGTACTTAAATCTTTAATCCATTTTTGAGTTGATTTTGGTAT
>NW_007735225.1:76379-78849 GCF_000696425.1 Galeopterus variegatus | reverse complement strand
TTTGTAGTATAAATTGAAGTGGTGTAATGTTATTCCTCCAGCTTTACTTTATTTATTTATTTATTTTTGCTCAGGATTGCTTTGACTATTCATGGTCTTTCATTGTTCCATATAAATGTTAGGATTGTTTTTTCTATTTCTGTGAAGAATGTCATTGGTATTTTGGTGGGGATTGCATTTAATATGTAGTTCACTTTGGGTGTTATGGACATTTTTGCAATGTTAATTCTTCCAGTCCAAGAGTATGGAATTTCTTTCCACCATTTTGTGCCCCCTAATTTCTTTCTGTAGTGTTTTGTAGTTCTCTTGTAGAGATCTTTCACCTCCTTGCTTAAATTGATTCCTAGATATTTTATTTTTTTGGTGAATATTGTAAATGGGTTTACTTTCTTGATTTCTTTTTCTGCTAGTTATTGTAGTATAAAAATGCCACTAATTTTTCATCTTGATTTTGTATCCAGCAAAATTACTACAATTGTTTATCAGCTCTAAGAGTTTTTTTGGTAGAGTCTAGGTTTTTCTATATGTAGTATCATGTAGTCTGCAAACTGATTTCCTGGTTAATTTCTTCTTCAACTCATAGGTCCTTCAGAAACCAGTTGTTTAATTTCCTTGTATTTGTATAGTTTCCAGAGTTTTGCTTGTTATTGATTTCCAGTTTTAATCCAGTGTGGTCTGAAAAGATTGTTGAAATGATTTTGATTTTTTAAAATTTGCTGAGACTTGATTTGTGACCTAATGTGTGGTCTATATTGGAGCATGTTCCATGGGCTGAAGAGAAGAATGTATATTCTGTAATTGCTGGGTGAAATGTTCTCTGGATATCTGCAAGATCCCATGGGTCAAAGGTGTAGTTTAAATCCTGTTTCTGTGTTGATTTGTTGCCTAAATGATCTGTCCAATGCTGAGAGGGGGGTGTTCAGGTTTCCTACTATTATTGTGTTGGGATCTATGTCTTTCTTTATGTCTAATAGTGTTTGTTTTATATATCTGGGTGCTCTGGTATTGGATGCATGCATATTTGTGATTTTTTATGACTTCTTGCTGGATATTTTTATCATTATATAGTGGCCTTCTTTGTCTCTTTTTGTGGTTTTTGGCTTAAAGCCTATTTTATCTGGCATAAGAATAGCTACTCCTGCTTGTTTTATTTATTTTTTTTCCATTTGTTTGGTGTATCTTTTTCTATTCTTTAACTTTTAGTCTGTGTATATCTTTGCAGGTGAGGCAAGTCTCTTGAAGACAGCATATAGTGGGTCTAGCTTTTTAATCCAGTCCATCAGTCTTTGTCTTTTGAATGGGCAGTTTAATCCATTTACATTTAGGGTTGTTATTGACAGGTATTGTCTTATTCCTGGCATTTTATTGTGTTTTTTAGATGTTTTAAATATCTTTTGCTCCTTTCTTCCTGTTTTATTATTTGTCTTCAATGCTTGCTGGTATTTTGAAGGGGTAAGCTTTAGTTTCTTTCTCATTTGCATTTTTTGTTTTACCAGTGGGTTTATTCTTTCTTGTGTATTTGTGATAATGATTTTCATTTTTGAGATTACAGATGCAGGACTCCCTTGAGAATTTCTTGCAGGGCTGGTCATGTGGTGGTGAACTCCCACAGTTTTTGTTTGTCTGGGAAATACAATATTTCTCTCTTGTTTCTGAAGGATAGCCTTGCTGGGTATAGGATTCTTGGCTGGCAATTTTTTCTTTTAGTATTTTGAATATATCATCCTATTTTCTTCTGGCCTGTAGAGTTTCAGTTGAGAAGTCTGCTGTTAGTCTGATGGGGGTTCCCTTATAGATGACTTGACACTTTTGTCTTGCTGTTTTTAAGATCTTCTCTTTGTCTTTCAGTTTTGCCGATTTCACTATAATGTATCTCAGAGAGGATCTTTTTGGATTGAATCTGTTTGGGGATCTTTAAGCCTCCTGGATCTGAAGGTCCATGTCTCTCTCAATACCTAGGAAGCTTTTAGTTATTATTTCATTGAATAGGTTTTCTATGCTTTTTACTTTCTCCTCCCCTTCTGGAATACCCATGATTTGGATGTTTCTTTGCTTCAGGTTGTCTGCTAGCTCTCTTAGTTTTTCTTCATTTTTTAAAATTCTTTTTTTACATTTCCTTTTCCTTCTGGGTTATTTTGAAAAGACCATCTTCAAGATCTGAAATTCTTCTGTTTTCTGTAAGCCGATACTTAAGCTCTCAGTTGTGTTTTTTATTTCACTGAATGAATCCTACAATTCCAGGAGTTTTGCTACATTCTTTTTTAAGGTATTAATCTCTTTGTAAAATTCCTCCTTCATATCCTGGATATTTTTTCTCATTTCATTGTGTTCTCTAATTGAGTCTTCTCTCATGTCTTTGGGTTTTCCTTAGATTGTTACTCAGAATTTCTTTTCAGTCATTTCAATTGCTCCTGCTCTATGGGGTCCAGTACTTGAGAATCACTGTATTCCTTTGGTGGTGTCAGACTTT
>NW_007735225.1:74863-75887 GCF_000696425.1 Galeopterus variegatus | reverse complement strand
CCTTCATATCCTGGATATTTTTTCTCATTTCATTGTGTTCTCTAATTGAGTCTTCTCTCATCTCTTTGAGTTTTCCTTAGATTGTTACTCAGAATTTCTTTTCAGTCATTTCAATTGTTCCTGCTCTATGGGGTCCAGTACTTGAGAATCACTGTATTCCTTTGGTGGTGTCAGACTTTGTTGTTTGCTCATATTCCTAGTATTTGTGTCAATATCTGGTCATCTGGTAGAGCAGCTGTTTCTTCATTTACTCTGGAAAAGTCTTTGAGGAGAAAGACTTCCTCCTCTGTTTTTAGGCTCTGCTGGTGATTCTCATTGTGTTAATGCAGATAAATGTGTAGTCGGCTGCCTGCAGGTTGGTCCTGGCTGCTACTGTGGTGGTGATCTGTCCTTGCAGTGGCAGTAGCTGTGACAGTGACTTGGTGTTTGTAACACTCTCTTGCTTTCTGAACAGGCCATGGAAGGCTGCCAGGGGCTTTCCTCTGGGTCCCTGGTCATGGGAGACTCTCTTGCCTTCCATAGGCAGTGGGAGGGCTGCCTGGGGCTTTCCTCTGGGTCCCTGGTCATTGGAGACTCTCTTGCCTTCCATAGGCAGTGGGAGGGCTGCCTGGGGCTTTATTTGGTGATTATCTTTATTGTCCATTTTTATACTTTGAAGTTCTATTTAATTAAGTAAACATTATTGAATATCTCTTATGTGCCAGACAGTGTTCTACAAACCCAGGATTCATCAGAGAAAAAAAGAGAGAAATATTTCCCTTCATGAAGCTTACACCTTCACAAGGGGTGACAAATAATAATTTTTTTTTGCAATTGTATATTAGAAGAAAACAATGCTGTGGGAAGAAAGTAGAATTAGAGTAGGATAAGGGGAATCTGAATTCTGTGTAGGGGGCAGGCAGTTTTCAGTGCAAATGGGGTGATCAAGATAAGCCTCTTCGGCAAGGTGAGATTTGAGCAAAGTCTTTTTTTTTTTTTTTAAAAAGATGACCGGTAAGGGGATCTCAACCCTTGGCTTGGTGTT
>NW_007735225.1:71087-74696 GCF_000696425.1 Galeopterus variegatus | reverse complement strand
AACCAGCCATCCCTATATGGGATCCGAACCCGTGGCCTTGGTGTTATCAGCACCGCACTCCCTCGAGTGAGCCACGGGCCAGCCTAAAGTCTTGAAGAAATAATTAGCCAAGTGGTTTTCCAGAGGAGGAGCATCAAGTCTGGATGAGGATGTGCCTGGCATTTCTGCAGAACAGCAGAGAGGCTCGTATGGGTTTTATTGGAGGCAACACATGGGAGAACAGAGGAGAAGAAATTGAAGAGGGGAGGAATTAGGAGTGGTTGGGTCCAGGAAACAGGATCATGTGGAGCCTTCTGGACCATTGTTAAAACTTTAGCTCTGAGAAAAATGGGAAGCCATTGCAGGGTTTCAAGTAGACAAATGACATGATCCGACTGGATGCTCTGTCGAGAATCAGTTACAGATTATAGAGAGGCAGCAGTAGACTAGGGGAGACCAATTGGAGCCTACTGTAGTAATTCATTTTTTTCTGCTATATTAAGATTTATTCTCTGTACATAAATCATGCTTCCACTTTATAACACTATTCGTTTTCAATGTTTACAAAAAATCACAGTGTTTGCCAACATGTGGTGGCTGCAAGGGCATGAAAGTCACAGAGGTGTGGATATTCAACACTGTACCCACAGATATGTACAATTAATTATGTTTCCAAAAATGCAGAAAATTTCCTTTCAATGAAAAATTCTTACCTTGTACTTTTTTTTTTTTGCTTTTTTTATTGAAACATAATTGATTATACATATTTGTGGGGTACAGAGTTGTCTATTGGTATTTGTGTACAAGATGTGAATATTAAATCAGGATAATTAGCATGTTCATCATTGTAAATGTAATCATTCTTTGTGTCCATTAACCAATCTCTTCCCCGCTCCTTTCCCACCTCTAATAACCGTGGATCTGTTCTCACCTTCTGAAAGTTCAATGTATTATTGTGATTGTTTCTCTTTCTTTTTGTCTTTCTTTCTCTCTCTCTCTCTTTCCATTTCTCTGTCTTTTTCTCTTTATTTCACTCCCACTTATGAGTGGAGACATGCAGTATTTCTCTTTCTGTGTCTGGATTATTTCACTTAATTACATTGTGTGATACTGAATATAGTAATTTTCCTGAAAAATAAATACACAAATAAAATTAATTTCTTGAAAAGGCAGATTTGCATTTTTCCAGCTATCCCCAACACATTTTTTGCTGTTGTTTTTGCTTGTTTTGTTTTGTAACGACTGTATGAAAAATGTCAATTTCAATCTAATAAAATGTTTTGTATTTAAGGGGGAAAAAGGTCTAAGAGATTAAAACCAGCCTTCTCTTGAGGGGGCTGCAGGAAAGGTGGAGGCCCTGGGGGAAAGTGGGGTGTCTATCAGAACAAGGAGGCTAGGGGGTAGTGGAGGAATGGATACTAATGGACAAATTATGATGTTGTTTTGTGTGTATGCAACTTTTGAAAAAAGTCCAGGCAGTACTTAAAATCAAGTTCTTCTTATGTGATTTTAATTCCCTTCCTAAACATATGACCCACGACTTAGAGAATCAACTGCTGCATCCTATAATCCAACTCCAGCAGAGTCTCAGCACATAAAAGGTTTCCAGGAGCTGTCTGTGAAATATATTCACATAAGATAGTATTATGTCAGCTTGAGATCAGGCAAATATGGCAGAGATTTCTAAGAAAATGTTCTGTTCCCTATGAGGGTTCTGTTCCACGGAATAAATTTTTATTGAGAACTGAGTATCTGCTACATCTTGGTATTGAACAGAATAGATAAAGTCCAAGCTTTATTTATGGAGCTTAAATTTAAATGGGTATAACTCATGGACATAAGGCTAGAGGTTTGAATGAAGACTTGAGCACGATTGGGATGTGTTTGCATTATGCTCCCAAATATTACTTAAGATCTTATTCAGAATCGGGCTCATCTTTGTTTATGCATAACTAGACCTTTTTACTGCCATCACACTTGAGGGATATGTGTGTATGTGCGTGCGTGCGTGCGTGCGTGTGTGTGTGTGTGTGTGTGTGTGTGTAGAGGGACAGGGGCAGCAGGTAAGAGAGGAGAGTTCAATGTCTTTGTCATCTCTCTCTTCCTACTTTTCTATCAAGTCTGAAGTCCTAGAGTGTTGAGAATTGAATTAGGGGAATTTATGAAGTTTAACTTTTTTATTTTGTAATCCAGTAATACTATTTTTATACTCAAGGAATACCATTTGGTAAAGTGAATGATGAATTTATTTATTTAGACAAACAAAATAAGCAAGAATTTACTAGGTATCTTTTATGGTGTTTTATCATAGATATTTCCTTTATGCAAAGCTAGAGACATTATTTTTGTGGCCATTAAAATGCACTTATAGGAGGAATAGGCAGGAAATATCTGTCCTGGATACAGTGGCTGGTGGGGATTTTGGTAAACTGAGATTGTCCTCTCCTTCTGAAGGGACAGTAGCTCCTGCACTCCGGGTCCATGTTCCAGTGTGGGAATGAGGTTTCCAAGGGGTCACATCTTCCTATTTTTCAAGAGAAATCAGAAAACCAGATTTTAAAGAAATCCCATTTTTTAAATGTTGGAAACTAACTCCACCATGTTTCCAACATGGCAAAAGCCAAGTAAAATATTCGTCCTACAGGTAGCCAGTTTAGGATCTCTGACGCAAACCATCACCAAACAAATGATACCATTTATAACGTGTGATAATGATCATGGACGCTCTAGACTGTCACTCCAAATACGCATACTTCTTTGCTGATTTGTGTCCTCAGTCTTCCCCTATTTCTATTTTTCCTCTTTAGAGTCCTCCAGGGCAGCATTTCTTTCTGCAGTGATGGAGGTATTCTAAGTGTGCTCTCCAACACAGTAGCCACTAGCCACATGGGACTATTGAGCACTTGAGATGCAGCTAGTGTGAGTGAGGAGCTGGATTTTACATTTTTTTAATTTGAATTAATTGAAACTTAAATAGCCACATGGAGCCAATGGCTGCAAACCCAACCAAGAATTACTGAGTGGAAATGCAACAATGTATGCCTTTGACAAAAAAGTGGAGTAAGCAGAGAGAAGGGAGCAATCCCACCTCAACATTAATAGGAGCCAGGACCGAATTTCATTTCTCTAAATACATGAGATTTATAAATCAAGCTGACACACTCGTAGACATACTGTTCTATCCTCTTTTCTCCTACCTATGAAGTATTCCTTTGTAACGACCTGAAAGGCCAGCTTCAAATTTAGAGTTCCTGGACCCCTAGAGCTCTGCCCTGGAGCATGGTGGCATGGGGAAGCTGGCCATTCTGGCTCCACCTGATATGAATTGTGTCCCCCAAGTTTTATGTATTAGTAGCTTGGTCCCCCCTGTGACTGTTAAGAGGGTGGGAAGTCCTATTATGATAATTGAAAGGTGGGGCCTTGGAGAGGTGATTACATTCTAAGGACGGTGCTGTAGTGAATGGATTAATTATGGTGATCAGGGGTGTGGTTCTGAGGGCTTTAAAAGGAGAGCAGTGAAACTATCTCTCTGCTCTGCCATTTTCTGCCATGTGAGACCCCTGGGTCACTTTTGATACCATCAAGACCCTCACCAGATGTGTTCCCTGGACTTTGGGCTTCTCAGCCTCT
>NW_007735225.1:69996-70555 GCF_000696425.1 Galeopterus variegatus | reverse complement strand
ATGGCATACTCCATCTTTTTTCCCTCCTGGCTGTTGCTTCATTTGACTTTAAGACATCTTACACAGCTTTGTAGAATTGCCACATAAAGTGAGCTGCTGTATTGATTTGGCCATACAGCTCCCGGACAAGCCCTATGATCGGATGGATACCTTTTGGGACGCCCTGTAAGCACATACCTCATTGCCTACACATTGAGGGATAATTACTTTTCTAAATGGGCTTGCACTGAATTCTTCAGAGGCAAATTAGAATTTAACTTGGCTGCCACTTTTAAAGTATTTAAGAGTTGAAACAAGGGAGGGTGCTGATGTGACTTTGGCCAAAGGTTAATAAAGAAAGTTCACTTCATTAAGCTCCTTATTCACCATCACTAATTAAATTGTCTTTGGCAATATGCTTCAGAGGACTCTTCTTACTTGGGGCGATCATTTACGCCAAAAGAATTGGGGAGTGGAAAATGAATTACACGTTGCTTTTAATCCATGTATAAATCAACACGCAATGAGTTCCATGTGATTAAAGTCATTAATTAAAAAATCAAGTAACTTAATGCTTTGG
>NW_007735225.1:66392-68526 GCF_000696425.1 Galeopterus variegatus | reverse complement strand
CGCCGAGGGTTGCGATCCCGTTGCCGGTCCCGGTCCGGTACGGGAGTGACACTGAGGGTTGTGATCTGTTGCCGCACACGAAAAAAGACAAAAAGGAAAAAAAAAAAATTCCTCCCTGTTAATAGCCCTTTTTCATGGTTAGACACTCTTTCATTATTTATAATATATGATTTATTGGTTCTCGGTGTTTTCAGGGTTAGAAATATATATATTATTTATAAGATAGGATTTATTGCTTATTGCTAATTTCATGGTTAGAAACATATATTATTTATAAGATAGGATTTATTGCTTATTGCTAATTTCATGGTTAGAAACATATATTATTTATAAGATATAATTTCATGTCTTATAAGTAATATAACTGAAATTAATGTAAATATTTTACTGACAGAATATGTTTTCCCCTGTGTCACTCTTTTCATACGTACAAATGCTTGGCAATCTTGGGGTGGCTTTAGGAAATGATGGTTTCTTTTTCTTGGTGCCTTGACCTATTTTTTCCTCTGCCAATATCAATGTAAGTCTATGAGACAGAAACCTTTGAAATATTAGACACAGAGGGGCATTCCCCACATGCATTATGATTGTTAGACCGAGTAGGTTTGTTGGAGAGTAGATTTGAAAGCACCATCTTGGCTGTGTGATTATTTAGAGGGACTGTGTAATCACTGGCCCATGTTGAGCTCGCAGCCCAGCTGCCTGACATGGCTGTGACTGTGGGGCTGGGCAGGGTGGGTGAGGCTAAATGCATCTTTTAGCTGAACAAAATGTAGAGGCAGTGCAGGAAGACAGAATTTGGGGTTAAAACTGCAGATGAGAGAGACAGAGAAAGATAAGCAGTTTCCAAGACTTTTCTCTATTCTTTTGAGAAGAGATGGTTGGAGGGTGTCATTTTCCTGCTATGGAATAATTAGGCATCTGCTTCTTTTCATTTCCTCTGTTTTCTTACTGATAGGAGAGCCCTGGATCGTGGTGGCAGGGAACAAGTGTCACAATGGCCATTGGGAGCTTCCAATTCCCTTTTTGGAATGCCAAATGCACTTTTTATTAATGTGGGACCAACACTTGAAAATATCAAAAAGTTGAATGATGAATACTCTGTGGAGGGAGGTAATAACGTCTTCTTGGGCTTCTCAAATGGATTTTGAATATCTTTTAAAGGTGCAATAAGGATTTCTTTAAAAAGATAAAATAGATTTGCTTGTATGAAAACACTTAATGAAATGCATGCTATTAATATATATTTTGTCTTAGTCTGTTTGGGCTGCTGTAACAAAAACACCATAAATTGGGTAACTTATAAACAACAGAAATTTATTGCTCACAGTTCTGGAGGCTGGAAAGTACAAGATCAAGACACTTGCAGATTCCGTGTCTGGTGAGGACTCACTCTCTGGTCTTCACATAGTGGAAGGGTGAACAAGCTTCCTTGGGCCTCTTTTATAAGGACACTAGTCCCATTCACAACAGAAGAACCCTCATGACCTAACCACCTCCCAAGGCTCCACCTCCTAATACCATCACTTTGGTGATTAGATTCAACATGTAGATTTGAAGGAACACAAACACTGAGCATTTCTCTTTCCTTGTAACCTTCCACTGTCAAAGGGGTAGGAGCATCTCTCTTGGGCTCAATCTTTTTACTGCTGCACCTGAATATTCCAGCTGTTAGGGGTGTGTGAGACGATGGGGCCTGGGGATGCAAAGGAAGGACTGGCTTTTTGGATGTCCACATTTTTTTAATGAAAATATACAAACTACTGTTTTATAGAAAATTCCAAAATTTTTTTCTACTTCTCTCTGTCCAGAAATTCCTTTCTTACTGATGCTGTCTGAGGCTGAGTACCAGTGAGGTGGCTGTGATTCTGTGATTCAGGGTGTTTTGACAAAATCAAGCTGAGAAGTCTAACAATTTTGATTAACACAAGTTTTAGCTAAAAGTTGATTAGCTCAAGTTTCGACATCAATAGAATCCTGATTCAGTCAACAGGCAGATGATCATTCAGAAATCCTTCTTTAGGGCCAGCCCTGTGGCACACTGGAGAGTGTGCCGCCTGGGAGCGCGGCGGTGTTCCCGCCGAGGGTTCGGATCCCATGTGGAGACCGGTTCCCGCTCACTGGTTGAGCGCAG
>NW_007735225.1:63053-65663 GCF_000696425.1 Galeopterus variegatus | reverse complement strand
AAAAAAAAAAAAAAGAAATCCTTCTTTATAGTTCCTGTTGTTTCTACTAGGTTAATTTATTTGAGAAAAAGTCCTTTTTTTAGGGAAAAAATGCCAATACACTGTATGAGTATTTCTCATTGCAGAAAAAGCCCTGGTTCTAAATCTACTTAGGTTTGTGATGGGCTCTGATACAGACGTTAAGATGGGTACACTCTGAGGTCTAATGCACCTCCAGCCTTCAGTGTGCTGCACAGTCCTTCCAGAGGTGACATGGATTGTGTTCCCCAAGTTTTATGTATTAGTAGCTCCATCCCCACTGTGACTGTTGAGCGTGGGAAACCCTATTATGGCAACTGAAAGGTGGGGCCTTGAAGTGGTGATTAGATTCTGAGGACCAGGCCTGGTGAATGGATTAATAATGGTGGTCAGGGGCGTGGTTCTGAAGGCTTTAAAAAGAGAGCACGTGAGAGTGTCTCTGCTCCACCATTTTCTGCCATGTGAGATCCCTGCAGTGCCATAAAGCCACCACCAAAGAAGACCCTCACCAGATGAGGGTCATCTACGAGACTTTGGACTTCCCAGCCTCTGAGACTGTAAGGAATAAATTTCTTTTTCTTACAAATACCGAGTTGCAGGTGTTGTATAATAAGCAACAGAAACAGACTAATACAAGAGGATCAGGGGAGATGATACAGGAAGACTGAGCAGGAGACCCTGTGGGGAGAAGCTACAAAAACCATTCCTGGAAGAGAGTACCTTGTGTGCAGACACCTGGAGGCAGAGTGAGCACAATGATTTGAGAGCACTGTAAAGAGTTCTTTGTGACCACAGCATAAAGTACCAGTAGGGGTATGGTGGAGAGGAAACGCCATGATGAGTAGTTTTAATTTTATCTTACAATTAGCGGGATGCCATTCAAAAGTTTTATGCAAGATAATATGTTTACAATATGGTTAGATGTCTGGAATATACTTAAAAATAAAATAAAGCCAAAAGATGGCATCTAAGAAGTGTCAGATGACAGTGTATGATTAAATGTTAAATGGCGGGTACAGAGGTGAGTGCTGGTCATAAACAGAAGAAATTGCTGTGAGTCAAAGCCATCAGGGACATCTTTCATAGCTTGCACCTTGAAGAACAGGTGGAAGGAAAGGGAGACACTTCATTGAGCCATTGAAAGGGGAGTTCCATTGTTCACGAAGACTAAGGCAAGCGGGAAAAGGTGGACAAGGCTTTTTTCCTGGTCATGCTGCTGTAGATGTCACCACCTCATTCCATTTGAGGAGAAATATAATGGGGCATCACCAAAGGAGCAGTTAAAGCAAGATTGGCTGAATGTCCTAGAGAAAGGACCTAGGTATAGGATCATGAACGGAGACCCCACATTAGGCAATGTTGGCATATCCCAGCTTGGGGACTAGTGTCTAACACGCTAGGGCTCCAAAGCAGTTCTTTAAGGGGCTATATGAATTCGTTGAGTGTCTAGAACCTACTACTTGCTAGCGTTGAGCTACGTCTTGGCCACATGTTGTCTCACCTGGGCACCTGATTCACCTGCCATATGCTTCTCTCTTCTAAAAGACCATTGCCTGCAGAGAGTAGCAACGTGAGTAATTTTCTTAGGCTCTGTTGACTCACAGCTACTTCATGATGCTGTCAAGCCTGACAAGTGCCACGGACTCTTCTGAGAAATCAGAACCCTGGGTCATCAGCATGAATTGTATCCCTCAGGTTGAACTTGCTCTGGGACAAGTCTTTAGCCTTGTTGGAAGTTATCCCTGTCTTTTCTAGGTCTAACCATATGAGGGGACATGAACTTTCTCTTTTCAATAAAGGAAAAACAGTCATGAAAGTAACTCATCCCAAGCCCAGAACATATTAGGCTCTGAGCAAAAGAAATTTTACCGATTTGTAGGTCTCTGCCAACGTTTCCAACAATTATGGGAAATTAATTCATTAATTCAGCTGGTAAATATCCTGCAGTGGAATAGATGCTGCACTTGGGGATACAGAAGTGAACTAAACTAACGTGGTGACTACCCTGCTGGAATTCACAAATGGGGAAGGAGAGGCAGCTAACGAGTCTGGCAATCAGCAGATGTGTTTGCTTATGTGTGCTATTATTCTAAAGAGTCCTGGCCTACGCTTTGGATGGGTTCAGCCTTTGCTGTGTGCTATTGAACCCTTCTGAGAAAAAAAATTTAAGCCAGAAAATGTGGTCAAGGCATAGGAAAAACAGAGAGCCCAGTAGTTTAATATGATTGAGCAGCACAAGCTAGATTTAAAGTATCTTAGGGTCCCTGTATTTGGAGAACTTCAAGTTTATTCTTCAAGATAAGGCTGTGCTCCATCAACTACCTTGATGTGCAAAGAACTTTTCTTCCCACCTGTTCAGATTTGATGGTCCTGCACCGAATAATTTGGTCTGGACTTTGTAGACACTCGCTGGCGACTGAGCTTCTCTAACTGTGGACTGCTGGGCAGCCAGGCCTCTCTTCATCTCTGTCTGATTGCAACAGCAGCCGCTTCTGCTCAAGTTGGAGGTGTGTGGACTTCGGCACAGTGCCTGCATCCCCTGGGTCAGCTCGAGGTTTTGCTGTAATTTCATTGCATGAGCCTCACATCTCA
>NW_007735225.1:61543-62677 GCF_000696425.1 Galeopterus variegatus | reverse complement strand
GCTGGGCAGCCAGGCCTCTCTTCATCTCTGTCTGATTGCAACAGCAGCCGCTTCTGCTCAAGTTGGAGGTGTGTGGACTTCGGCACAGTGCCTGCATCCCCTGGGTCAGCTCGAGGTTTTGCTGTAATTTCATTGCATGAGCCTCACATCTCAGCTCCGTTTAAAAGGAAAAGAGAGAGAAATGTAACTGAAATTAGCAGTTCTCAGTATTTGCTCAAATGCTAAACAAGGGGCCCACGTTTTCAAGAGCACATTCTAGGGGAAATTCTGAATATGCAAGCTGCAGCCCTTTCTCCTCGCGCTTGGCTTGGCTTGGCTGACTTCCAAAGCATCAAGGCCAGCAACTGAGGGACCGAAATGTAATCGGTGGTGATACATTTGCACCACATGAAACATTCTCTGCCTTCAGAGGCTCCAGTGGCTGTGGCAAGCGGCGCATCAACACCAGTCCCTGGCTGCTGGATTCTGCAGGGAGGGAAGATTGGATCACAATGGTAAGACACTCTGGAGTTTTCTGCAGACCTAGTTTGTTACCTGGGAACAAGTACTTAGCGCCTATGGCTGTGGGTAGCGTGAGACTGAACAGTCACTCGAGCTCTGGGGCACTGTCAATTTTTCACTAGAAGGGCAGGCACACTCTTGCCAACCAGAGCACTGAATTTTGTAAAATGATTTCTTTCATGTCAGGGGTGATGGTGCCTCGTAATTAATAAGGAGCATTTGCTGGTTTCTTCCAGAGAAGGACAGTCCCACGGTGACCTCACATGTAAGCCCTGATTCATGCGGTCTCTGAAGTGCACTCTTTTTTTGGAAAGGAGTTGTAATTTTCATGAGAATCCTTCAAAGAAAGAATCGCCTGTTTTCTTGATATTTTCAAGTGGGGGTACAAACCCATTCATACTAAAGAGCTTTCTTTTCTGACTGATGACTTGTCACCGTTCTGTGAGCTTCACTGTTTACTGTAGGCAGGAAGCTTTACTAGAGCAAACTTCTAAGTGATTTTTTTTTTCTTTTGTAACTGTTACGTGCAGGCCTTGACAACAGAAGCCCACGTTTTAAAAGGAAGTGTTATATGACTTTGGAGGATGTTTGTTTGATTCATTCCAGCAAAGCAAACATTGCTAGGGTGAGGGG
>NW_007735225.1:55259-59632 GCF_000696425.1 Galeopterus variegatus | reverse complement strand
AGGCACAGAGAAGTTAAGTGCTTTCTCAAGGGCACACAGCTAGTGAGGGGAGGGTCACGGGGTGGGAATAAATGCAGCCAGCTCCAGACCCTCATCTTTTACGCCACCTCATGGGACAGCCCTCCAAGGTACAGAGGGAGGGAGCCAGGTCCAGATAAGCACTTAAGCAAAGACCGTGGCAATTGAATACAAGTCCCATATTGCCATTCCTACTTACCTGGCATGGTGCCTGCCTTAGTGTTTTCAGGCTGCTGTAACAAAATACATTAGACTGTGTGACTTATAAACAACAGAAATGTATTTAGATGCTGGGAATTCCCAGGGAAGGATCCAGATTCCAGCAGATTTGGTGTCTGGTGAGGGCTTGCTCTCTGCTTCAAACACAGTGTCATCTTGCTGTGTCCTTGCACTGTGAAAGGGGCTGGCTAGCACTCTGGGGTCTCTCCTGTAGGAGCTCTGATCCCATTCACGAGTGCAGAGTCCTCAAGATCTCATCAAGTTTGGAAGGAAACAAACATTCAGACCATAGCACTGCCTTGCACACAGTAGGCTTTGTGTGTTGTTGAATGAATAAAGGAATAAGTTAAGGAAGAAAAAGTCTGAAAGTCTACATAACATACATATATGTTATGTATGACATGTATATAACATGTGAGGATATCTATACATGATCCATATGTCATATATTGGACTGTGGGTAACAGGCTATAAGACTCATATATAATTATATATAATATGTGTGTGGTTGCGTGTGGTTGTGTGTGTGTGTGTGTGTGTGTGTGTGTGTGTGTGTGAAAGTGGACCCAGAGGATCAGAGGAAATTATAAGCATTTATATTCATATGTCCACAGGTTTTAGAAGCTTGAAGGTGATGTGTAGAGAATGAATTGTTTATAACTAGAAATTTACTAGTGGCTGAAGTGCTATTTTCTTGATCATCAATAGCCTGTAGCCACATTGATAAGATGAATGGAAAGATGTTGAGGAGCATGAACACATGCAAAAGACCTTCCTTCTCCCATCTCCCAAACCAATGTCCATCTAATAAAGGTATGAGTGATTTTATTAATAGGATGGCTGACATACTGATTGTTTGGAAAAGAGATATTGTGATGACAAGTTTTAGGGAATTGAATGTGTTGGTTGGCTTTGGGTTTATCCTGGAAAATGATATCCAGAGCATTAAAAAATTATAAATCATGCATGTCGATAATATAATGAAGTTGAGTAGTCTCTTTTTGCTCTGGTCTTCATGAAGAAACTACTCTTGATGGGCCAAAGGAAGCGAAAAGCTGAAAATAAGCAAATATGAGTTGGTTTTTAGTTTGCATCCTGTTGGTCAGCCTCATGGATATTGATGATTTGGGATGGATGCTGCACAGGTCCATTGGGGGAGAGGACACACAGCAACTGTATACGGGATGTTGCAGAAAATACCATTGGGGTGGTTGCTGATTAAGCCTAATGTTGATGGTAAAATCAGTGTGATAGATGGAAGACCTGGAATAAAGAAATTAGCTGGATAGCCTAGACATTAAATGGGTTTAAGATGGTTAAAGTCTCTGGAGAGATGCTCAGAGGGTTGCCAGAGAAATGGTATGGTTCATGCTGCTAGCCTTGACGTCAACTTTAAATGCCCTTCTGTAAATGTGGGCACAGGAATAGCATCAGAAGCTCTTTAGATACTTCAGGTTGAGCTTATGATATACCCCAACGTCACTCTCGCTTCCCTTCCATTTTCTTTTTCAACATTTGTCAGGACTTCCAGCTGCCCTGTTCGTGTTTGTCTCTGTACCTCATCTCTAACTCCCATCTCTCTCTTTGCATGTAGCAATCCTGTAGGTAGAATGATCTTCACAACTTACATCCTGGACCCCTAAGGATGTGGCTTTGGGCATCCACTTATTGCCTCTGTGAAGTGCCCAGACTCCCCTGAAAACCACCAGCCTGAAACCCCATTGACGTGGCCCCATGTTGGAAGGGAGAGCATACCTATTTGGAGAAAATTTGGTGTTTGGATTCTGAAATTTGCCATGTTTGGATTCATAGCTTGTGTTGCAAAAGTACTTGGATCAATTTTCTCGTTGATTTCATTACTGTGCTTCTTTTGGTTTTGAGAGTGAAATCAAAATATAATAAAACATGTACAATTGTTTTAAAAGATGGTAAAATCTCTGATAGGACAAAGGGGGAGAGGAATCATAACTGTATACACCTAATCTCACTTTTTAACTAACTTCTGCTTTATCCACATGGTTTTAATGTTTCCGATGGACACCCTGGCTGCTTAATCAGTTCGTAGATGGTATGGCTCGTCAGCGTGGGGGTTTTTTCATAGCAAGGGCAGGCTATATTGTAATATGTTGCTACAGCTCAGACTTTTCCAATTTTTGTTCATTTGGCTGGAGATTCTTTGCAAAACTGTGTTTCTACCATTGAAGAAAAATGAATACATATTTATCCTATCTAGGACTTAGAAGAATTGCCTATTAAACTTGTGTGAAAGTGTATTAACAAATAATGGACTGATTTTTTAAGATATGGAAAATTAAGTACTGCATGAAAATGGACTTCGCTGGTTCTAAGTTATACGTTTCCTCTCCCTGCCCCTCTTTTTCATCCGTTTGGAGTGTTGATTTATCTCATCAGGGTTGGTTGGGTTGGTTTTTTTTAATCAAAAACATTTTTAAGATAATATAAAAACTGAANTGATGGTTCAACTTTGGCAGGGGATCAGTACAGAGACTTGCCAAGTGCAATTGTGAGCTCCCGTGGGCCCTGGCAGAAGGTGGGCTCACTGGCTCCCCTACGTTGGATGGCTGCTTTCTATTACTATTATTTTCAAATGCGTCAGAATAATAGATCCTGATGCACTCTAAAGTCAGAAAATATACATTCTTATTCTATTTTAAGAGAAGATGGAAAAGAGCTGGGAACAGTAAATCTTAATGTAGCCTGACATATAACCGAGGAAACTGAATGAGTCAAGCTTAGTAAACCAAATTAATTTTTTAAAAAGCATTTTTTTTCTGATTACTAAAGAAATACATAGCAATTGCAGAAGATTCATAACATGCTGAAAATAAGAGAAGGAAAGAGAGACCATTGAGGGCTCATAACTGTAAATGTATATAATTCTAGCCTTTTTTCTTATATACAAACACACACACTACACACCACACACAGAATTTTGACTAATGACAATAGGTTAAATCTTTCTTCAATTATATACTTATAGCATCCTGCATTCTGTTTCATAGTACTTATCACTATTTTAATTTATATGCTTGTTTATACTACTATTTTGTTAACGTCTCCCTCCCAACAGACTGCAAATTCCCATACGTAGAAACCACGTTCCCTAACATAATCTTAATGGATAGAACAGTGCATGGCATGTTAAATACTTGTTGGAAGAGCAAAAAAAAAAAGAATATTAGACATACTGTTTAGTCTGGATTTTTTTTACTTAATTTGTCATGGCTATCATCTCATACCAATAAATACAGCTCTGCACCATTATTATTATTATTTTTTTTTTGTCTTTTTTCCGTGTCCGGCAACGGATCACAACCCTCAGTGTTGCCCCNAACACAATCTTGTAATTAGCACCCAGCTCAAAAAATAGAATACCACTGGCTCTCCAAAGCCATCAATCATATGGCATCTCATGACCCTCACTTACATAGCCCCTAAATCAAGACCCACTTATTTTTAAGTTTTGAATACCCTTCTTCATTTTAGTTTTGAAAAAGAACCAAACAGTCTTACTTGTATTAAATGACATCAGTGAATTGCTGTACATGTGCTTATCACGCTACTAACAGTGTTGGGATTGGGGGATGTTTTAGATCTTTCTTCTTAGTCTTTTTCCTTATTTGAGCAATGTTCTATCTGACAATAATTATGTGCCATTTATGAAAAACATACAAGCATGTTTCAAAGGAACTATGAGGCTTTAGAGTAAGCTTTTGGAATTTTTTAGGATGGGAGCGAGACAGGGCATCTTTCAAGTCATGTGGAGGCCAAGTTCATGTGACACTTTATGTGCTCAGTAGGGAAAGTTCTGTGGTCCCATCAGAGGCTCTCTAAAGTGTCAGCAAGAGGTGGCAGGCAGGGTCCTTCACTCCTGCTTTATACTGAAGCTTAAGGCTGAGCTACCAAACATACTGGAAGCACTTGTAAATAGCAGAGGTAAATGATAAATAGCAAAGATTAAAACACATCACAAGTTAATTATGTGTATGTCTTTGTAAGTAATAGGTTTAATCAGAAATAATTTAATAGCCTTTCCAGGAATTTAGATATTAACTGATGGTTCAACTTTGGCAGGGGATCAGTACAGAGACTTGCCAAGTGCAATTGTGAGCTCC
>NW_007735225.1:52484-54273 GCF_000696425.1 Galeopterus variegatus | reverse complement strand
AAATTTTTTGGGAAAAAAAAAAAAAAAAAAAAAAAAAAAAGAATATTAGACATACTGTTTAGTCTGGATTTTTTTTTACTTAATTTGTCATGGCTATCATCTCATACCAATAAATACAGCTCTGCACCATTATTTTATTTATTTATTTTTTTGTCTTTTTTCCGTGTCCGGCAACGGATCACAAAGTGAGCGGGAGCCGGTCTGTATGTGGGATCCGAACCCTCGGACGGGAGCGCCGCCACGCTTCCCAAGCGGCGTACTATCCAGTGCGCCACCGGGCCGGCCCCGTCTGCACCATTATTTTAATGGATGTTTTTCCAATTTTCCTCCAAAATCATTTGTACAAACAAGTTTAAGCAATGCCCCAATCCAGTTCTTTTGATATTTTACTCATACAACATCAAGGGAGTTATTTTAAAAGTGTTAAGTAGAGTAATAGACAGAAAAAAGCACAGTTGTTTTTTTTTTTTTTTAACTTATTAATCCGTTTACTAGGGCATGGTCCTTACGATCGAATCACCTCTTCAAGGCCTGACCTTTCAATGACCATAATAGGATGTCCCACGCTCTTAACACTGTCACAGTGGGAATTAAGTTTCTAGTACATGGACTTTGAGGGATACCCTTCTGTCCAAGACAACTTCCATCTCTCGGGCTGCTTCTTTTCCATTTTCTTCTCTGGTTCTTCTTCCAGAATTTTGAAACAGTAGAGATCTTGGGGATGATCTGGTACCTCGCTTTCATGAGGACACTTTGATCCCAGAAGGTCAAATGAGTGATATGAGGTCACATACAGCAAAAGGGTTCAGTTTTCTGGACTCCTAGTTTGGGACCCTGATACCCATTCTCTCTAGCTTCGTCTAGCCATATGTTTTCTATGGTTTATTTTTATAATTGTAAAAGCCTTTTTTTCTTTGTTCTTTTAAATTCCTAGACTAATTTTTAGAAAATTTCTTACAATAGTGATTAAATGTAATATAAATATTTGACCAAGTGGTGGTGAGTAGAACGTGGTACAACCTCCTAATGTTCCAAACTATGGGGAATATTTTTCTCCAAAGTTGAACATTAAGGCAGTGATAAGACACATTGCCAATCAGGACTTAAAACAAATGGCATCTGAGCTTTTTCCCAAATCCCCAACCCTCCAAGGTGGGCATATTCTAAAAACTTAGGTCAATAAATATCAAATCTCTTTATAATTAGCTTGCACGTATAAGCTGATTGTCTTTGTTTTCTTTTGGATAAAAAGCTTTTTCTGTCTGAGCACTTGAGCTCTTGTCTTGAATAATTAACATGGTTTTGTTGTAAATATGTTTTTATTTAAAAAATGATGAATCCTGAAGTGGAGGGATCAGGAGAACAATTACATATTCAAACAGTTGCTGATGGAGATCTTGAAATGAAATGACCCTACTATTTAAACATTTATGACTGGTATGACATGTGGGCTCTGGACACAACAGGAGGGAAATTACTGTTCTGAATGGATCTTTCAACAGGGCAGAAAGCATCTCATGGTTGCTTTTCCAAACCAGAATTGAGTATTGTTCAGATGATTGGAGGTTGGAAAATAAGACCTAAGAAAGAAATTTGAAAGTAAATGGGGCTATTTTACTTAGAGAAGGGAAGCACACAGAGCAATTTAATATGTATTTGACTGTATAGAAGGATTGTTATAGCAGAAGATAGTGATCAACGAATTTCCATTACTACTATGCACAGAAAGTGGGGGTGGAATTTTAACTGCATTGGGGATTTGAGCAAGACACAAGAATGCTTTTCTGAC
>NW_007735225.1:48240-52165 GCF_000696425.1 Galeopterus variegatus | reverse complement strand
TGTTATAGCAGAAGATAGTGATCAACGAATTTCCATTACTACTATGCACAGAAAGTGGGGGTGGAATTTTAACTGCATTGGGGATTTGAGCAAGACACAAGAATGCTTTTCTGACGTTAGATGCTTTCGTAGGTTGCAAAAATTGTCAGTCAACACTTTTTTTGAGAGCCCTGTGTGTGCAGATCATTGTGCTTGCTAATGGAGTTTTTTCTCTCTCTAGTGCTTTTTAGAAATAAGTCACAGGCTCACCTTTCTGGGTTGGTTTCCATGTGGTTCTACCTGAAGGTGTAGAGTACTGGAAGATGATTTCTCTAAGTAACTTCAGTCTTACTCTTCCCACGTCAAGGGTAGAAAAGAACTAAGAGCAAATAACTCTGTCCTCATCATTTGAGACAATGATATGTTTTGTAAAGTCACCGTGAATATGGAATTAGTGAATACTGACCCATTGCTCCTATAGGAAATACAGGATTAGGTTCCTACAAGCCCCTGCTCACATTTTCTTGTCTCACATTGTCTTCAACCAATCGATACATAACCTTGTTTTATGTGTGATTCTGTTTAAAGACACCTTATTTTTTAAAATCATTTTTTTTAAAATTTGTGTTTGAATTGACACATAATTGTACATACTTATGGGATACAACCTCATGTTTTGGTTATATGCATATGTTGCATAATAATTGGGTCAGATCTAATTGGGGGTTAGTGTATCCATCACCTCATGCATTTATCATTTCTCTGCAGTGAGAACATTGAAAAGCATCTCCTCTAGCTACTATGTAATACACAAAACTGTTAACCACATTCGCCCTACCAAAAGACACCTTGTTTAACGTGTATGGTTGATTCATTAACATGGAGCTCACGGCCAACAGCACTATAACTCATGCCTGAACAAACTTATCGGACACATCCTTTCCTCCCTAAGGAACATCACAGCCTTCTTGTGCTTAGGATCTCAAGACAGCACTTCAGCATTACACTTGGGGGCCATTTTAAACAGTGAAAACACCAGCAAAAAGCACGAAAATGCAAAAAACATAACACTAAATAGACTACAAGCAGGATACTTCTTTATAATATGAAAGTTGGAACAGGAAAGAAAAAAGCAGAATGTCACCTTGTTTGAACTCAGCTGGGAACATGTGCTTTGGGGACTCCACAATTTCACCAGTCTATGCATGTTTGTCAATGACCGAGAAAGCCCTGCAAGTATTGCTTTTAGGGTTACAAGTACATTTTAGCAAGTAGGCAAATTTGCAAATATGGAATCCATGAATAATGAGGACCAACTGTGCTGTGTGTCCAGACTTTTTCTCAAAGTGATTATCTTCATTTCAACTTAATATAAAAAGTTTCCTATTGTGCAGCTTTTTAAAAAGAACAGGGAAAGTCTGAAGAGACCAAATGTCACATATTTACAATGGGTGCATGTCTCAGAACACATCTGTGTGCTGACAGCTCCCACATCTAGGTCCGCTCCCCAGCCTTCCCGTCACCTCCAGACTCATATCTTACGAACTCCTTGACATTTTCACTTGAAGATCTGACAGGCCTATCAAACCTGCCATGTCTAAAATCAGTGTCTCGATCACCTCGCCTTTCCTACTCTTGCTTACCCCATTTCAGTAAATGACTCCATCTGTTTAGTAGCTCAAGCTGGAAACCAAGGTCTAACTCGGCTCTTTTTCTTTTTCCACTCCCCACGTGCAATCAGTCCATCAGCAACTCCTGACAACCCAGCATTTGCAAGGTATCCAGAATCCAAACCCCCCACCTCCATTTCCTCTGCTTTCCCCCGGTCCAGGCTGGCATCACCTTTTGCCTAGACCAGGGTAATAGTCTCCTAATGGATCTCCTTATTTCCAGCCTTGCTGCCTGCAGCTTTTCAGCACAGAAGTCAGAATGAGCATTTTGAAAGGTACGACTGGTAGCTCCCTCCTTCACTGCAGACTCACCAGTGGCTTTCCATCTCTCTCAGGGTAAAAGCCAAATGTTTGGCCACAGGTACCAGAGTTCATGTAATCTGACCCTCCTCTTCAGTCTCTGACCTCATTTCCCATCCATCTGTCCCTTGCTGACTCTGCTCCAGCTATGGTGACTTCCTGCTGCTCTTCAATTGTGATAATCACGCACCTGCCTCAGGACCTTTACACACACTCTTCCTTCTGTCTGGATAGATATCCTTTCAATATCTGCAAGATCTTCTTTTAAGGTCACCGCTGAAAGGTCTTCACATAAAACAATACCCCTCTTTCCCCTTCACAACCACTAGTACTCTCTCCCCATACCTTGCTTTAATTTTTTTTAATAATGCTTATTGCCATCTGACATGAATTTATTGGATATGTGCTTATTGATTTGTTCTATGATTCTGTCTATTAAGTATAAGCTCCTTCAGAGTAAGAACATTAGTTTGTTCACTGCTGAACCAAGTGTCTGCATCCACAGTGCCTTTCCAGTAGTTGGTGCACAATAAATTTTGGCCAAATAAATGAATAAGTGAAAGAATAAATATAGAACAATATCCACAAAATATTAAATGGAAAATGTAAGGTGCAGAGCAATATGTTTGGATTGCTATATTTGCACAGAAAGGGGGAGAGCACAAATTTGTACATGTCTTTTTCCTAGGATTAGATATGAATTCCTGGAGGCACACAAAAACCTGGTAAGAACGGCTGCTTCTGAGAAAGGAAACCCTCTCAAGGGTAGGAGAGAGAGAGACACCTGCTTTTCACTATATACTCGTGCATTTTTAACAATGTGCACATAACATCTTCCCCCCAAACAAACCATCTGAATGAACTAAGGAAAATTTTACTTTAAAAGCTATATTTTGTGGAAGAATCAGAATTTTGGGGAACCAGTACCTATCACTCCATTCCTGCAGAATAAAGGCTCTCAGATTGTTGATGTTTGCTTTTCTGTCTCCACTGTTTTGTGCATTTTTGATAGCCTCTTTTTATTATAAGAAAAAAGGATTGACAGTTTTGGGTCACTTTGTTCCTTGCCATCTGCCACCGACACTTTGACATGGGCATGTGATAGGTACCACGTCCAGTTGGCAGCACTGAGAGTGTGATTTTCAATCTGAAAAATTCCAACCCTCGATCTCAGTCTCATTTTAAATGACCACATTTTCTTGTTCAAATCTGCCTTTTATCTCTTTGGCCTTTTTTCTCCCCTTCCTGTGGCTGTTCCCTTATGGTTTTTCATTTGGGTTTCCTGCATTGCAAATCTAATTGGGAAAAATGGACCAAAATACCCAGGAGGGTGGCTTTTGTCAGCCCTTTCCTCTCTTTCATTGTGGTCCCAACCCATGTGACAACCTCAGACACTCACAGCCTGCTAGGCTTTGTGCCCGGGGTGGGCTTGGAACAAGAGAAGAATTTGTTTGCTCTTTTGTGGTTGTACTTACACCTGCATATCTTGTGGTTGAAGGTCTCAGAAATCTATCAGTGTCTTTAAGCCTCAGCTTTAGGCTACAGATTTCTAACATCCTCCACCTATGAGCACTGAGCAGGTGCACCAGCCACGCAGAGGTGTGGGTGAAGGCCCATCTGATACTATGATGTGGTCCTTTAGGCTTCGTGAGGTGTGCCCTAAATTGGCAGCTTCCATGGTGGTCTTGTCTTACCATAAGCTAATTTTCTTTGTTGGTTTCCCATAGGAATGAATATCTTCCTTCTAATATTTATCCTTGGCAATGTCAGAATTTCCTTTAATTCTGTTCCATTTCCTTCCCTTGTCCCACCCAGTAGTCTCTGGAGTCTTTGGACTTGTATAGGAGATGAAAAATATATGATAAAACAAAAATATTATGATGTAAAGTAACCACTGTAGTTCCCCACAGTTCTGACTTGTAACTCCCTTAACTTTATGATCTTCCAACATGGTTGTGACTCAGTGGTCTAATTTT
>NW_007735225.1:46097-47524 GCF_000696425.1 Galeopterus variegatus | reverse complement strand
GCCACCACGCTCCCAAGCGGCGCACTGTAGCAGTGCGCCACTGGGCCGGCCCAGACGGTTTCAATTTTGCAAGAAGAAAAGAGCTCAGAATGGTGGTGATAGTTGCACGATAATGTAAATGTACTTAATGCCAGTCAACAGCACACTTAGAAATAGTTAAGAGGGCATATTTTATGTTATTTCACCACCATTTTTTAAAAAGTATTTCTTTAGTGATGTAGAATTACTCACGGTTTGGACATGAAGCTTGTTGTCACCTGGAGGGAATGCAGGGAAGACAGGGACAGAGGAGGTGCTAGGTGCAGGAAGAAATCCTGCCCCAGAGACAGAACAAGTGCTGGGAAATGAGCTGAGAGGTCCAACCTCAGACACTCACTGGGGGGCACTTTGGGGCAGGCAGTGGGGCACCTCATAGGTCCAGCCATTTTCAGAGTTCTTAGATGCAACAACTGAATTAGAGAACAGTGATGCGGAACCTACTAGCAGACTCAGAGCTCTGAGTAAGCATGTGGGACATGTGCCTGTGAGGTGACTGTCACTACCAGTTGGGGGTCAGGCTGCAGGAGAGGAGGACCAACAGGAAGCAGGCAGGGCTTTGGGTCCCTATTGTAGGAAGGTACATATAGNTCCTTTAATTCTGTTCCATTTCCTTCCCTTGTCCCACCCAGTAGTCTCTGGAGTCTTTGGATTTGTATAGGAGATGAAAAATATATGATAAAACAAAAATATTATGATGTAAAGTAACCACTGTAGTTCCCCACAGTTCTAACTTGTAACTCCCTTAACTTTATGATCTTCCAACATGGTTGTGACTCAGTGGTCTAATTTTCATTGGCAATGAGTGAAAAAGGAATGCTTATAACAGCTGGCTTTCTAGAGACATTTGAACCAGAGTCGACCCAGATGGAGGGATAAAGGTTATCTTCTAAATAACCAGATACTATTTGGATACATGGGACTTAAATTTCTATTACCCTGTTGACAAAGTTAAATCTGTCTGCTGTTCTGTTTCCTCTTAAAGCAGCTAAAACAAAAAAAGATGCATAAATCAGCCATGAATGGAAATATAACAGGATCACGGGGTACCCTCATCAGGTGCCACACACACCCCACGTTTCATGGTTCGAGAGTCACGTGAGAGTGAAATAGACAGAGATTGGATGGGGTGATGTGAACAGAAGATTTAATCACCTCTTATCTTAATTCCCTAAACAAGATTATCCAAGGGAATCTCTTTTGTCCTTTAAGAGAAATCGTACCTACACAAACCCTGAACATATATCCGTGTTCTTTAAAGCCTGTGGGTTGGCCCAGGCTTGTTTTATGCAGCAACTTTTAAATCAAAGTCATGTTTCCTTGGGGGAAGGGAGAAGTGGGGAATTATTGTCTAATCCATGCAGACATTGGACGGTTTCAATTTTTTTTTT
>NW_007735225.1:41789-44502 GCF_000696425.1 Galeopterus variegatus | reverse complement strand
GAGGAGGACCAACAGGAAGCAGGCAGGGCTTTGGGTCCCTATTGTAGGAAGGTACATATAGTCTACACAGAGAAACCAATCAGCCACCAGGAGTAGGAACTGTGTTATGGGTAAGTGAGAAATGGGGAATTATTGTATGCAAGTCACATGCATGATTTGTAGTCATTTCTTAGCATTAAGGAATGAATTGTGTCCCCTCAAATTCATATATTGAAAACCTGTCCCCAGTGTGATGGTATTAGAAGGTGAGGTCTTCAAGAAGTAGTAAGGTCTAGATGAGGTCATGAGGGTGGGGTCCCCTATGATGGGATTAGTGAGTTTACAAGAGGAGGAAGCAAGACCAAGCTCTCTGTTTGTCTGCCAGAGACCGAGCTCTCTGTTTGTCCGCCATGTGAGGACACATGGACAAAGCAGCCCACTGCAAGCCGGGAAAAAGGCCCTCACCAAGGAACCAAATCAGCAGGCACATTGATCAAGACCAAGCTCTCTGTTTGTCTGCCATGTGAGGACACATGGACAAAGTAGCCCACTGCAAGCCGGGAAAAAGGCCCTCACCAAGGAACCAAATCAGCAGGCACATTGATCTGGGACTTCCCAGCTTCCAGAACCGTGAGAAATAAGTGTGTGTGGTTTAAGCCACACAGTCAGTCTATGGTGTCTTGTTATGGCAGCCCAAGCATGTGCTGATCCGACGTCCATGCAGGAGACTGGGGGAACTACGTGGCGTTCCATGTTGTTCCTGGATTCCTGGCCCCTAACAGACTCATGCGGCCTAAAGTGGCAAAAAGGCTGCTGAAATAATGCCTAGGCAGCCTGAGACATAGCTCATGCTTTCTGTGTTCAAGCTGGGCAGTAGAGAACAGAAACCTTGTGTGTCTTTGTGCATGGGGGTGGTGAGGGATTCATTGGCTAAAAAAACTACTTAAAAATGAATTCTGAATGGCCCTAGGAAGGAAACTGTAATCATATAATTTTTTCACTTGATATTGCATCTATAAATACTATTTGGTTGGAAGAGGAGCTGGGTCAATAAACATCAAAGTCCACGAATTCAGACTTCTCCTTTATGGTCAGATCCTCATGGTGATTTAAACATGCAGAAGGAGTGATTAATTTTGAATTTAGAAAGGAAACAATGATTTAGATGCCATTGGAATGGACTCATAGTAGGAAGCAAAAATGGTAATCAGTCAGAAAACCAATTAAAATATTTCATACAATTTTCCTGGATTGTTGCTGGTATCTGGAGCCCTGTTGATAAATGCATGTAGAAAATTTCCATTGCTGTTTACAGTCTCTGCAGTTAGACGGCTGATTTGCTTTTCTGTGGGTTAAATTATTCCTGGAAAGTTTATGTTCTCGCTCATGAGTGAAATGCAAAAGTTTTCTGCCAAACTGGAGTTAAACTGCTTTTGGCAGACCTTAAAGGTGGATCAGTGTCCAAGGAAATTTTGTTCGCCCTTGAGGGCTATTTGAACGTTTTCATAATCAAGTTTTTTTCTTTTTAGTTTACTATTATTTGTGGCATCTGGTTTCTCATTGGATGACTTTTTCATGGTCATTCACCTTTGAACTGTAGCTTGCTGTTCATGGAACCTTGGCATCAGGAGGCTTGAAGGGACCGTGAAATGTCATCTAGCCTGGCAGTACCACATCTATCTTCAGAGGATGGCAGCTGCCTGTGCCCGGCACAGAGCTGAGAACTTTGCCTGGAAGCCTCAGAATTATCACTGAGGAGTGTGACTGTCGACCTTAACTAAACGGACAACTTGTCATTTCTTTGTCATACATAAACATTTCTCCACCTGTTTTATCAGCTTACACTTTTATCATCATGGGTTCTTCCTTCTTTTTTGCTCATTTGCCTCCCTGCTGTGGCTTCTAACTATAAAATTAGTACAGTTAAAAGTTTGTCCTACGTGGCTTCTTTTTCTTTTTTTCAGTGTAGAACCACAATATGAGATTATAAAGTATTAGGAAAATATCGCATAGGGAGCTTTGGGTTATGGGGGCAGCTGCTTAGGTTAAATACCACGTTTGATGAATAGATGACCTGCAGCTGAGGGCTGAGCTGGTTGAGGCCACGTATTTTGCTTCTGAACTTTAAAGATAACCTGACAGTTTGCACAGAAACGAGATTTGCCTGGTTAACCAGTTTAAAGAGTTTCTATATTAGGGCTGAAGTGCCTTTTTCCAACTGCTCACTGGTAACTCTGTACCTAGTAAAACAATTTTTGTTTCAGAATAAATATTGGAAGAGTCAAGGAGCTATTTTTTTAGCCAGAGAATAAATATTTCCTCGTATAGAACAAAACTGTGAGACTCTGCAATTGGTTTATAAGCCAAGGCAGTTGAAGGCAAAATACAAAGTGATTTTGGCTTTCGTTTCTGTCACCCACCAGATTTCACTGAAGTGCATTTTCACTTATTTTAAATGCTCACTGTATTGGAGTCTGCAATTGTTGCTTCTTGGAGGAGGTTTTGGTGGCACCTTACTCTTCCCTAACATTCTGTTAGAATTGATTGCACCTGCTTAAAATGCAGACAATAAGCTGATAGAAAAATATCTCAGGGGTGTATATGGAAGTTTCTGAAATTTTTCTAAGATGAAATGTCCACCATTTTAGCTCTAGAGAAGTTCATATGGGATTTGGTTGTTTTAGTCTCATTACATGTTTTTTTCCTTCCCATCTTTACAGCTCATATTTTTTTT
>NW_007735225.1:39333-41154 GCF_000696425.1 Galeopterus variegatus | reverse complement strand
TTTTTTTTACTTAGACTAGAAAAACACAATCAAGAACATTGAAGAAAGTCTGTTAATTAATCAGATCTGCTCATTAAAATGGGGGAAAGGAATGGGGAAAAAGACAACTGTCTTTCCAAGCACACATTGGTTTCTGGTGCACGGTGATAGTTAAAGTCATCTTTCAAAGGCTGCTTTCTCTTGGTGCAAGTAGACACGATGAAACAATTTTGTCAGCTAATCATCAATCTGCTTGAAATGATGCACAGACTGGTCTAAGAATAAACATGTTAAAAAGGAAAGCAATTAGCTTTCCATATGGGATGATGGAGTTTCTGCTTTGTAAAACTATCAGGGGTTTAAGACCTGCTGGTTCAAAAGTCTTAAGATGAACCAGAAAATCTTTCATGCTCCATCTGCCATAATTGTGCTTTTCACTTTTCCTTTAGTTAACATGATATGCAAGTAGTTATTTAATCACTGTGGGATGAACCTTTACAAGATTTCTATGGCTGTTAATACATATGAGACATAATAACCACCATAATTTGGAAGATGTGATGCTTCCCTCCAATGAAAATGTAAAGAAAGGAACCAAGGTGACAGTATTATTTGGTGTTATTAATAATTCAGTAATCAGTAACAATATTATCAATGTCGATAATATCCTCTGAAGACTCTGGTGACTTTCTATAGTATCCTTGAGAGTTTTGATCCCCGAAGTGAAAGACTTAATATACTGGGTAATAACAATCCTCGTTTATAAGTATGTGTTAATTAGGGTAATTACAGCTGTTGTAACAGATGAAACTCAAAATCTCAGTGAGTTTATACAGTGGAAGTTTATTTTTTGTTGAACTGAATTTCAAAACTAGTGTTCCTGACAGGCAAGTGGCTGGTCTCTAAGTGCTAATTCAAAGAGCCAGGATCCTTTTGTCTTGTGGTGCTGTGTTCTTCAACATGTGGCTTCCAAGGGGCGGATCTTCATGAAGCCAAACTCTAGAAGCATGGAGGGTCATGCATGGAAAGTTCTCGCTGGTGAGGCTCACGTTCCACTGTCTGGAACTCAGACACGTGGCCCCACCTAACTACCGGGAGGCTGGGATATACAACCTGTATTTCTGAGAAGAGAAAATAGGTTTGGTTAAAAATTAGTCATTCTCGGCCCCAATAATCTAAGAATAGATTATGTGAGCTATAAAAATGTACTTTTTTTTTGCTGTTGTTTTCATTGCATTTCCTAAGTTTTAAATCGAAAAGATTTGCCTCACATTTATAGTTATTTTTTAAAATACTGGGAAGCATCTTCATGGTGGGGTTTTTATTCTCGTAGGTGGAAGAAATCAAAAAAGAGATATCTGTGCATTGCTGTAGAGATTTCCTTAAGCAACAAGCTTATTCTACAGCTTTTGAAAAGTAGTTAGCAACTCTGGTGTCTGCGCTAAGGCAGTGGCAGTGGGTCTGAGAGGGGGGTCCCAATTTGAGAGAAGTTTATCAGGTAAAAAGAATAAGAATTAATGTCTCGGTGGATTCCAAGTGCCAAGGATAATTCCGATCTTTTTCCATGAGTGAACAAAGAAATTCAGAATGTTTGGGAAAAGGAGATGGTGGGATAATGAACTCAGGTTTAAACACGTGGTTTATACATATGAAATCTCAGGTGAGTGGAGGAAATGTTCTGGAAATATTTGAAAATGGCATCTGTAATTTAGGGTGAAAAAAGGGCTTGGATCATCTGGCTATGAAATCATCATTGGTCTTTGAAATCATGGGATCAGCTCAGTTTATCAGAAAAAAATATGAGAAGAGAGTCTTGCTATAGAGACCTCAGGTGGACCGATG
>NW_007735225.1:35016-38084 GCF_000696425.1 Galeopterus variegatus | reverse complement strand
GGGAACCGGTCTGTATGTGGGATCCGAACCCTCGGCGGGAGCGTTGCCGCACTCCCAAGCGACGCACTGTAGCAGTGCGCCACCGGGCTGGCCCAAGCGGGTGATTTTTTTATGTTTAGATTTTCTGTAGCCAACATGGTACCCCAAAGACTGTGTTCTCAGTCCTGTTTTGTGGATGCTGGGTGTTCAAGTTCTACTCTTATCCGTTATTGCACAATTATGTCCAAGAGTGTGAGATCATTTGGGGGAAAATTCAAATCCATTTTTCCTAAATAAATACCACTAGAATAGCACTTCCTAGAGAAGTACTATCATTGCAATCTAGCAGCTAGTCTGTATGATGTATAAGTTATATATGTTTGAAGTACGCTTTGAAAATCCTGCCATTGCTACGTAATTTACCTTGTTACAATTTGCCATGCTTACCCACTTTTTATAAAAATATTTGTCAAATTATCTTGCATGGAATTATGAGCTACATTTTCTCTCCCTTGTCCCAGGAAGATGAACTGGAAAGCCAGCGTGGTGCAGCTCTCTGATAAATGGGCTGCACCAGCCAGACACTCTTGCCATGAACTTGGCAGCTGGCTTTGCAGCAGATGTTCTCTTTCTATGCCTGCTCTTTCCTCCTGCCCTCCCTCCTCATGGCAAATATGTCGGGAGCAGTAAATACATATTTAGTGCTTTTCATTTATCTGGGACAAGATAGTGCCTTGCATGAAAACTAAGCATCTCTAGCAAAAAAGGACAGAACTGTTCATAAAAATACTTAGGAAGCAGACTGAAAAATAGGGGCCTTTTAGAACCAGCCTAAATTAGAATATGTCAGAAAATCAGATGGTAAATCTTTTGAGTCAGTCACATTGCTTCCTTTCTCTTTGTTTGACTTTTACTGTGCTTTTAAAAACAAGACGGTGTATGCCCTGCTTTGGGTAAACATGGTGTCCCGCAGACATATGCTGTTAAACAGATACTGTAAAAGAAAATAATTTCATTTCATAACGATTCTCTATTTCATCAGATTTTTCTTCTTTTCTTTAAATTTGAGCTCCTTTAATACATTCAAAATATATTTAAATTTACTGAAAGCAGCATCATCAAAAACAGAATTGCATATGAATGACCTTTGAGGAAACTTGCAATTGGGTAAGACTAAATCTGTNTTGAGCTCCTTTAATACATTCAAAATATATTTAAATTTACTGAAAGCAGCATCATCAAAAACAGAATTGCATATGAATGACCTTTGAGGAAACTTGCAATTGGGTAAGACTAAATCTGTCATGACTAGGACTTAATCTCTGAAACTCTCCATTGCCATCTAGAAGCTTCCTCTGGAAACCTCCTGAAGCCCTCCCAGCTTGCATTTAAGTAATATGCCATGGACTTCATGGCTAACTCTTGTGTCTTCTCTCCCTGCCCTATGAACTCCCACACCCCATGGTCAGGCTGAGCCCTGTGACTTGCTTTGGGAAATAGAACCTCAGTGGTCTGTGTATACTCCGCTTCTGAGCAGAGGTGTTTGTTGTAATTATAAAGTTTTTGTTGTGCTCCTGTGTTCCAGTGCTTTGTATCAGGAAGAGGCTCATATCCAGATGGAAACTTCTCTTTCAGCCTTNAGGCTTTTTGTGCAGCTCAGGGTTTAATGGTTAACCTTATAGGTACTTCCGGCTCTCCAGAGACCTGGTGGATCTGTGTTTTGTAGAATCTCTGAGCTTTTTCATCAAACTGCACCCCATGCAATTCTGCATTCCTGACCAGTCTCCTCTGAGTGGTCCTGCGCTGACTGGGGGGCAGGTTGGCTGTCCTTGCTGTGTCCCAGTGATCCCCTGGTGGGCATGTCTTCCCCACCCGTGCTGCAAACACTTCCCATGGGACAGGGCCTGCCTGGTCCCTTGTGTTGATTCACCAGCCTCTGAGTGGCTCCTTTTTTCAGCTGTCTGGCTCCTTGCTCCTGGGTGGGTCCACGTGAACCCTATTAGTGGTCTTGCTGTCCTGGGGGCCACCAAGGCCGTCTTCTCTCTTGCTGTCTCCAAGTAACTCCATCTGGAGGGCACAGCTGCGGCTTCTGCTGGCTCCTGCTCCATGTGCTCAGCAGCTCCAGCATTAGAGCAGCCGCGGCCTGAAATGCTCCCAGCAGTTTTTTCTTTCTCTCATCATGGCTTCTGCTGCCTTCGTGAACTCCATAGGTCTCTCCTCCTCTTCCCCTGAGCTCCAGCAGCCCTGGCTTGGCTGATGNTATTATCATAGAGCAGATGCTTCTTCTGTCACTCTGGAATGGGTTTTGTGGAAAGAGACATGCTCTTCTTTTCTTTGTCTCTGCTGGTGACTCTCCTTGTTTCAATGCACTCCAGTGGTTGGAGGACCATCTGCGTGGTGGCTGTGGCATCTAGCCGCTTTTGCAGCAGCTATGGTTATTGTGGTGGCTGTGGTGGGCCACCCACGTGGAGGTGCTCTTTTTGGCATGCTCCTTGGCATCAGTGGTATGCCTGGTTGTGGGGTGTGTTTGATCTCCTTCTCCATTCCTCTGGTCCCTGGGCAGGCCCCAAGGCGCTGGTGCCATGTGCCTGGTTGTGGGAGAGGGGTCCGGTCCCCTTCTCCATGCTCTGGGTCCCTTGGTGGGCTCTGAGGTGCCGGCATGTTGTGCCTGGTTGTGGGAGGGTGGTCCGGTCCCCTTCTCCATGCCTCAGGACTGTGGGTGGGCCCTGAGGCGCTGGCTTGGTGTGCCTGGTTGTGGGAGAGGGGTCCGGTCCCCTTCTCCATGCTCTGGGTCCCTTGGTGGGCTCTGAGGTGCTGGCATGTTGTGCCTGGTTGTGAGAGGGTGGTCTGGTCCCCGACTCCATACCCCAGGTCCCTGGGAGGGCCCCAAGGTGCTGGCTCAGTGTGCCTGGTTGTGGCACGGTGGTCCAGTCCCCTTCTCCTTGCCTTGGGTCCCTGGGAAGGCCCCAAGGTGCTGGCATGGTGTGCCTGGTTGTGAGAGGGGGGGTCCAGTCCCCTTCTCCATGCCTCGGGTCTCCAGGCTGACCCCAAGGCACTGGTGCAGTTTGCCTGGAAGTGGGAGTGGGGTC
>NW_007735225.1:29945-34769 GCF_000696425.1 Galeopterus variegatus | reverse complement strand
TTTTGTGCAGCTCAGGGTTTAATGGTTAACCTTATAGGTACTTCTGGCTCTCCAGAGACCTGGTGGATCTGTGTTTTGTAGAATCTCTGAGCTTTTTCATCAAACAGCACCCCATGCAATTCTGCATTCCTGACCAGTCTCCTCTGAATGGTCCTGCGCTGACTGGGGGGCAGGTCGGCTGTCCTTGCTGTGTCCCAGTGATCCCCTGGTGGGCATGTCTCCCCCACCGCCCGTGCTGCAAACACTTCCCATGGGACAGGGCCTGCCTGGTCCCTTGTGTTGACTCACCAGCCTCTGAGTGGCTCCTTTTTTCAGCTGTCTGGCTTCTTGCTCCTGGGTGGGTCCACGTGAACCCTATTAGTGGTCTTGCTGTCCTGGGGGCCACCAAGGCCGTCTTCTCTCTTGCTATCTCCAAGTAACTCCATCTGGAGGGCACAGCTGCGGCTTCTGCTGGCTCCTGCTCCATGTGCTCAGCAGCTCCAGCATTAGAGCAGCCGCGGCCTGAAATGCTCCCAGCAGTTTTTTCTTTCTCTCATCATGGCTTCTGCTGCCTTCGTGAACTCCATAGGTCTCTCCTCCTCTTCCCCTGAGCTCCAGCAGCCCTGGCTTGGCTGATGTTACATTTTTATAGTTGTAAATTTGGTTGATTTGTGGGAGAGAGTGACGCTGGGGACCATCTATTCTGCCATCTTTATTGGATCCCAATTATTTTTTTTAATAAATCTCTAGGAAATGCCAAGGCACAGTTGATACAGTGAAAAACAAAAAGATAGGGTCTTTATTCTCATTCAGCTTAAAATTCAGTAATTTAAAACATATTTTTAAACACTAAAATTACAATGAATAAATTATAGAGTGCAAAATGGATAGGCATTGCTTTTAAGATAAAGTACTGGAATGCTATGGACTGTCATAGTTCTGATGGCCTGTGTCAGACGAGCTCCTCAGGCTTCTGAGATGCACAGCATTGCATTCATTTTGGTAGGAGAGCTTGGGAAGTACTGGCTAGCAGGTGTGAGTTTGAGGTGAGGTTGGGGTAATAAATGGGCCCAGGAAAGCAGAAGTAGAAAGACAAAGGTATTGGAGGCATTCTGGTGTATGTATCAATCCTTCCAAGGCTGAAATAGTCATATCCATGTAAGAGAAAAAATTATAAAAGGCACTAAAGTTTCCATCCAGTTGCATCATAAGACGTGCGTGCAGAAGGAAACTTTGGGGGATATTATTAAGATATGCATGTTTAAAGATACTTTTAGTGTCTAAAGACAGAATTAGGTAATAACATGGGAGCAGGAAATCCAGTTGCATCATAAGACGTGCGTGCAGAAGGAAACTTTGGGGGATATTATTAAGATATGCGTGTTTAAAGATACTTTTAGTGTCTAAAGACAGAATTAGGTAATAACATGGGAGCAGGAAGTTGTATAACGTTAGAATTATCTATCCCGGATATAGAGTTTGGGGCTGTAACTATGCTGACTTTCATCACAAGAAACCATTCCCAGCAGAAGATGTAACATGTGGACCGAGAGCCAGCGCTCTGGCCTCCCGGTGCCTGGGTATTGACCTCGACTCTGGTGCTCAGTAATTACAAGAGCTTGGGCAAACAACTTAATCTCTTTTAATCTCAGTTTTAGCATGCATGTGATATATCCACCTCATCAAGGCTTTGTGAGTATTAATGAGATCATGCTCCTAAACCATTTGGAATGGTGCCTGGTTCATTGGAAGTGCCCAACACAAGATAGCATTGTTTGCAACTGGGACAGAAGTGCTGGAAGATTCTTTTGTAGCAAAAAGCAGGAGCCCCCGATGTGAGAAGTTTAGTGAAGAGTTTTGTAAGTCCCTGAAACAGTCTTTTTCTGGGTCTTGGGTCCTGAGCAAACATCACTTTTTAAAGGGACTTGCTGATCAACCCTTAAAGTAATTGAAACTTGTAAGCCTTGGATTAAAAGCTGGCCAGTATAATTCAATCCTAAGAGTGGGTGAGTTGAGGCACCAAAGCTGTGTTGAATTGTAAGAGTGTGGCTGGTTTTGCACTCTATATTTTTAAAAGACTGATGAACTTCTTTGTACTCGGGCGGCCGAAGCCCTGTATTCCTGGCTGCTTGTAATAAAATTCAGGACCATACTCATTGCACCATGCAATGGCTTTATTCCTGGGACAATTTGAGACCACAAGTCATGCAACTAGTCCTTGCCATGATCTTTGTGTCCTCTGCTGTCTATTGAGGGGAATACTGTGCCTTCCCTGATGGCATGAGTAAGGTCTCACAGGCAGTGAAAACACACCACCCTGCATCTCCACGCTGGGCATCAGCCAAACCCTGCTGGAGGAGTGAGGATCTAACTACGCTCTTTGGTAACAGATCATCTCCTTTCTTCTCCTGTATCTCAGGAGGGCCATGAGAGGTGGCATTAATGCTTGCTTGACTTTTTCTGTCCTGCGACTCCATCTATGTGAAGTCTTAGGAATTTAGCGGGACAAGGACCTGCTCCTGGCTCCAACCAAGGAACTGAAATATTGATTTCTAGTCAGATAATATGAAGATCATGAGTTTTTTATTAAGAAACTATTATTCCAGTTTGATGCTGGCCTTGCTACATGACTCCGGGATCAAGAAAACCTCCTCTTCAGGCCCTAGGTCAAGAGCGTGTGGCCATAGCTTCAGATATAGCACAGGTGTTGCTGAGTGGAGCTTACTACAGGGTATGATGTGGTGTAGATGTTTAAAGAGCGTGAGGGTCAATTTGGCAGTGGAATTGTGTGGAGAACTAGTGTGCAAAAAAGGACACACGATCTTCACCTGCCATTTCACTTCATCTACCAGCAGCATTTGACTTTGATACAGTAAATCACCCCCTTCTCCCAGAAGCACTTTCGTTGCTGAGTTTCCAAGGTCCCTCACTCTCTTGACTTTTCTGTGGTCTCCTATCCACCTCATATTGCTGATGTCTAACTATCAAAGTGCCCCAGGACACTTCTTTGGATGATCTCTTGCAAACTTCTCTCTGTAAATACCACGTACATACTGGCAACTCTGACGTTTCCATCTTTAGCCTAGACCTCACCCCTGAACTTCAGACTCACATCCAGCTGCCTCTGCATGCAAACTTGATTTGTAAGTCTAATGGAGATCTCAAGCCTAACACAACCAGATCAAAACTCCCTACTTTCCTCCCCAGATTAGGTTCTCCTGCAGTAATTCCCATCTCATTAATGGCAACTCCATCCTTCCACATGCTCAGACTAACAACTTTAGAGTTACTCTTGACTCTGGTCTTTTCTCTCATATTACAAATCTAAGTCTGTAAATCAATACTGCAGGATCTACTTTCAAAATATATTCCGAATCTGACCTTTGTTTGTGTGTGTGCCACTTCTAATGCCACATCCTAGTTTAAGCTACATTCAATTACAAATCTAAGTCTGTAAATCAATACTGCAGGATCTACTTTCAAAATATATTCCGAATCAGACCTTTGTTTGTGTGTGTGCCACTTCTAATGCCACATCCTAGTTTAAGCTACATTCAATTGCTCCCCTGTATTGTGGCAAAAGCTTCCTGTTTCTGCCTTATCTTCCCAGGCTGTTCTCAGCACGGGAGCCCAAGTGTACCACTGAGTCATGACTATGCTAGATAGTGGCCTCTGATTGCCTCACTGACCTTTTTTCCCATTACTTTCCCCCTTGCCTCCTCCAAAACCCCGCACTGGCATCCTTTCACAACAAAGTAAGGAATATTCCCAGTCCAGGATCTATAACTTGTTTTTCCCACTGCCTAGAATATTCTTCCGTAGATTAACCCCATGGCCAACTTTCTCACTAGCTTCAAGTCTTTGCACATAGGTTATTTCTTAGGGAGTTTCCCCTGGACACCTTTTAAAATTACAACTCTCTCTGGTTGCATGTATACCCATCTGAAATATTATGAATTTTATTGACTTATTTATTCACTGTCTTTCTGAAGTCCCACTAGAAGGGGACATACATTTTTGTCTGTTGTGTTCACTGCTGTCTGTGCATTGTTTGACATACAACAGGGGCTCCAATCAGTGTTTACCAAATGAATGAAAGAATATGTGGGACTGCTGTCTTGACATCAGAGCTGGCATGTATTAATGAGGCTGACTTCTTGGCTTCAAGGGCAAACTGTTCACCAAAGAAGTCATCAGGGACTCTATTGAAGCAACACCTTTGTTCACAAATAGGAATTTTTGTGTTCATCCAGTAGAACGAGGTTTTATTTTTTGTGGTTGTTTTGTTTTTTAAATGAACAAGTTTAATTTAGCTGAAGGTGTTTTTTTTTCAGGGCTGCCAAAGCTGTAGCCTGTTAAGAAACCATTTAGGAATCTAACTAGAATTCAAAGGGGATAACTCGTTGACTTTTTTCAGATTGTAAAAGATATAAATTACCTGGTGTAAACTGATGTGAAATCATTTCATGGTATCAGTTTTTGTGATGTAATAACGTAGTGCCATCAATGCAAGCGAAATAGCATTTTTCAATCAATGATCAGGAAGCTAAAAAGTTGCTGTTTTAGCAGAAAGTAGGATAATTATTCCCTATATGGTAATTGTCTTTATTTTGCCATCCTTTAAGCTTCATGTTATTTTTATTTATTTAGTTTTTTAAAGAAGACCAGTAAGGGGATCTTAACCCTTGACTTGGTGTTGTCAACACCACGCTCTCCCAAGTGAGCTAACCGGACATCCCTATATAGGGATCCAAACCTGTGGCCTTGGTGTTATCAGCACCGTGCTCTCCCAAGTGAGCCACGGGCCGGCCCCTTAAGCTTCATGTTATTAACTGAATTTGTTGT
>NW_007735225.1:27109-29588 GCF_000696425.1 Galeopterus variegatus | reverse complement strand
TTTTTTTTTTTTACTGTTGCATAATCTTTGATGGTCTAAGGAGGTCAATGAATGAATGGCTGATAATATTAATTAAGAGATGGGTGCATCCATCGTGTGAATGTTCCATAAATGAATCCACTAGTCAGTCCTCTGCTGGACAGGTGGTTTCCAGTCTTTTGCTATTTCACAGAATCCTGTAGTGCATTCATCTTTTCTCTCTCTCTTTTTTTAACCAGTGAATATTTAGCATCAATTTTCCTAGAAGAGGGATTCCTAGGTGAGAGACTAAATGCATATGTAAATTTGTTAGATGCTACCAAATTCTCCTCCATAGGAATTGTGACATTTTGCATTCCTGCCACCATGTATAGGAACGATTATTTTCCTCAGCCCCACCAACAGAGTGTGTTGCCAGACTTTTGGGTTTTTTGCCAGTCTCATCAGTGAAAAAAACTATACCTCAGTGTATTTCTAATTTGAGTTTCTCTTAATTTGAGTGAAATCGCACATTTTTTTTTTCATGTAGTTAAGAGACATGTGCATTTCTCTGCTTGTGGACTATGTTTTCTCCAGCCCATTTTTCTATAGGGTGACTGATCTTTTTCCTTTTCTATTTTATTAACCCTTCATCTGCAATACAAGTAGCAAATATTTTCCCCAATTTGCCACTTGTCTTTTTACGTTGCTTACGATGCCTTTTGTCAACCATAGTTTTTCAGCATTATTATTCTTATGTGATTAAATTCACTTTTCATTTTTCTATTCTTTCTGGACGTGAGTTACAGTTAGAAAAGTTGTTCCCATGCACAGAGTCTAAAGGGACTCACACATATTTTCTTCTGATTTTTGTATGGTTAATTTATTTACATCAAAGACCTTGATGAGTTTGGAATTTATCCTGTAGTATCCGGGAAGGAAAAGGACCAGTTTTTAGATTTTTCCACACAGCTTTCCTGTTATCCCCCCCAACTGATTTGGGATGCAGCCTCCATTGTACCCTAAATTTGTACTTGTAATTTAGCAGCCCTTTCTAATCCTTTTTAACTCGAAAATTATTCACATATCTGACCTATGTTATTTATGCTCCCATATGAGGTATTTCCTTCGGGAAAAGTAAAGGAATATGGGGCTACAATCCTCAATCTGGTGCTTTTCCATAGGACTGAAGGCCAGAGTCAGATTGCCCTGTAGATTTCATAATCTCAAATTTTAACTTTCCCTTCTAAAATCTCTTTCTTTCTTCTATCCCTGAAACTCTTAAAACAATTAAACATGTAGTTCTTCTACCTTTCCCAAATCCTATTTTCTTGTCAATCTTAATACCCTTTTCTTCATTTCTCACACTGAAACAATCAGCACATGATCATAATTTTTGTCTCCTAAGTATTTCTTGAAGCCTTCCTGTGTGTTCCTGCCTTTCTTCCAGTCTGTGGTTTCCACCCTAAGCACATCTTAGCTGGACAATTTTAATAGCTTTTCACCTGACATTCCTACTTGCAAGCATGTCCAGCTCAGATTCACCTTCTTTACAGCTAACAAAGAGATCCAGTTAAAATAGCAACCTGACCTGCTCTTCTTCTGTTTAACGTCCTGTTATCTGCAGGACAGAATCCTGGTTCCTTAGCACATCCGAGGAGGCCTTCCTGCTCCCTTTGCTGGCTCTTTCTCTGCCCTTTGTCCCTCATGAGTTAGGCTTCAGCAATCCTGCTCCACTTGTAGGTGATCTCGTATTCCAAATTGCTTCAGATTCCTCCAGGCCACTACTCCTGGGCTCAGCTAGTGCTTCAGCCTGGATGCCCACTTCTTCCCTCCTCTTCATCCCAAGGCATCACGTCTTCCCTGACTCCACCCTCCCCAACTCCACATCTGCAGCCCCGCCCCGTGCTCCCACATTGTATGTAAGTTACAGGTGACGCATTCATCCTTCATTGACTCCAAATGTTGTGAGTGGGAATGAAGTCTTCATGAGTGATAGGTTGGTCCCCAATGAACAACAGCCATACTATGCATTGTTCTTGGTATACGTTTCCATTAATAATATTTACCATGTTGTCCAGGGCAAAGAGTGGTCTGTGTGTCTGTTCCCCCTGCTAGATTGTGAACATCTTGTGAGATGCAACTTTATTTTATTTGACCATGTATCCCTAAGCCTAGGATAGAGTCTGGCACATGTACTAGGACCTCAAGAAATGTAAGTGGTTGAGTGAAAGAAAAAGAGAGATCATGATGATGCAGGGTTTGCAAAACATGATTTTGGAGATAGAATTGAAATAACTAAGAATGCCAACCTCAGAAAATAAAAAGCATTTCTGAGATGGAAAATACAGGGGTCACAGAGCGAGGGTGTGGGGCACCAGAGAGCAGAACTGGGGCTGGTGCAGGGACATTACAGGGGACACAGCTTTGTCTAGGATAAGCAAAGGCTCCCTTGGGAACTTTTGAGGCTCCTATCACTGGAGGTTTCCAAAAAGGCTGAGCAAAAGCCCCAATGAGAAAT
>NW_007735225.1:24937-26249 GCF_000696425.1 Galeopterus variegatus | reverse complement strand
ATTGTATCAGTGTCAACATCCTGGTTGTAATATTGTAATATAATTTTGAAAGATGTTACCTGTGGAGGAAACTTGGCAGAGTGGACAAGGAATATCTCTATTATTTCTTACAATTGCATGTGAGTCTGCAATTATCTCAGTCATAATTTCATTTAAAACATTGCAAATGGTCAAAATTATCTTGTAAAATCCCTAAAAATAATTTATAAAATGTATTAGACCGAATTTATGTTCCACAAACAGGGCTGAAATTTTGTCTCTCATTTAAGCACAGTGTTCAAAGTTAAAAACCAAAAAGCAAAATGTAGGCTGGGAAGTCCTTTCTCAGGGATTGTGGAGAGAGAGCTCAGGCATTGGTCAGAGTTGGAGGGTATGACCCTTCAGTGTCCTTGTATTTGAAGTATCTGTGATGTTATGATTCTTTCTGTTCATTGTAATCACTTTCTGTTAGTTATAAAAGTCACCTTGGATCATTATTTTGTCTTCCAAAATGCTGGCCTGTTCCATTTTCATCTTGGAGTAATTTGCACCCCTAAGCAGTCTTTTCAAAATACTTAGGTTTTGGGGNTTTTGAGGCTCCTATCACTGGAGGTTTCCAAAAAGGCTGAGCAAAAGCCCCAATGAGAAATCATTACATACTCATCAGAATGGCTAAAATAAAAAAAAAATAGTGAAAACAGTAAGTGCTGGAGAGAATGCAGAGAAACTGGAGCACTCATACATTGCTAGTGGGAATGTAAAGTGATACAGCCCCTCCGGAAAACAATTCCATCGTTTCTTATAGAACTAATCGTGCAGTTACCATACGACCCAGCAATTGCACACCTGGGCATTTATCCCAGAGAAACAAAAATTAAGTTCACACAAAAACCTACACACAAATGTTAATAGCAGATTTATTTGTAGTAACCAAAAAACTGGAGTCATCCCAGAACAGGTGAATGACTACACAAATTGGGCTACATCTATACCCTGAAATACTACTCAGCAATACAAAGAAACATGCTTGATATAAGCAACAACCTAGAGGAATCTCGAGGAAATTATACTGAGAGAAAAAAGCTAGTCCCAAAATAGTACATACTGTATGATTCCATTTATATATTTTTGAAATGACAAAATTAGGAATGGTTCAGTAGCTTGGCTGTGGTGGTGAATACATGAATCAAAAAAAGCGATAAAACTAGAATATACACACACACACACAAATGAGAACAAGTGAAATGGGGAAAATCTGAATACAATCGGTGGATTGTATCAGTGTCAACATCCTGGTTGTAATATTGTAATATAATTTTGAAAGATGTTACCT
>NW_007735225.1:22414-23801 GCF_000696425.1 Galeopterus variegatus | reverse complement strand
AAATGATGACACTTGCAAATGATGACATATATTACAGATAATATATTCTGGAAATTGAGTGTTTTTTTTTATTGTGGTCTGTCCAAGCAGACCTATTTCTGTCGTCATAGTGTTACCAGCAGACCAGGCTCGACTTGCCATCTCGCACTAAACAAATGACTCAAAAGTCCAAAAGTTGGTGCAAGGATTGGAAGGTTTATTCAAATAACTGGCATCTGGGGGATGACCAGGCTAAATCACCCCGCCTTCTGCTGCCTGTTCTGAGGCTCATAAAGGTGTAGAGATGAGAAGGTGACATAAGGGTTTTGTCCTGCAGGAAAAGGGGGAGGTTGGTCATGGGATCAGCAGAGGGTCTGAGTCAGATGTCAGGGTCCCATGATGGACTGGGTGCTTTGGGGTCATGGAGTCTGCAGTTGGTGGACTGGTCAAGCTTCAAGCCCTTGATGTTATTTTGGGGTTGGAATCCTCATCTCCTAGGGAGAGCTCAAAGACAGTAACCTCAGTCAAGCATCACTGGAAGATAAAAATACTTGGACCTCTAACTAATGTGGATGCAATTTTCCTTTAAGCAAGAAGGTGGGTTAATAATCAGCTAGGCTGTCTTTGCCTTTCTCTTAGAATTCTTCTGTTTGCAGTTGATAAGGGAGGTAAGAAAAACAAGAAAACTTAGTTTCAATCCTTAATTGCAGGTGTGCACCATCTAAAGTAAATCAAATAAGAGGATGTAATGGGGGATAAATAGAAATAAACTTTTGAGAAGGATTCTTATGGGGCATGATCTCTCTGGGAAGTTTCAGCCACACGGTCAGTTTCTCATTTCTTCTGTTAACCTGAAGCAATTGATAATTATCAGTTCCCAAGTTAGTGGCTAACTGAAAGTTTGTGCTTGGTCCTAGTTACCCCACAGATGGTAGTTCTCTGGCTAAGGTCCCTTTGAACTGATTCCCTTGGGTGCTGAGTTTGAGATGGTTCTTATAGGACCTTGGATAATCCTTGCTGCCCATTGCTGCATTAGGTACCTCAGTTAGGTACTTGGCCGTGTGTTCTAAAATTGCCTTTGTGTTTGAGATTCACGTGTCTGCTGATGCTTTCAGCTTCTACTTGTACCAGTGAAGCAATAGGGACAATTTTTACGTCATAAATGAGAATGTGAAAAAGAAATTTCTTCCTCTTTAACTATTGCTGGGGTTTGCCACCATCTTACATGATGCAGAGATTAAGAATCATCTAGTTCAATTTCCCGACCCCCCCAAAATTTAAATTTGTATGAGGACTCATATTTCCTCAGCGTATTTATGGTACTTGATATGTAGAGAACTGCTAAGATAAATGACAGGCAGGTCTGAGGGCCATTAAGCCTGGAGTGACAAAGCTGGGGACAAAGCCC
>NW_007735225.1:20496-21125 GCF_000696425.1 Galeopterus variegatus | reverse complement strand
TATTACTTGAGAAACTTCAAAAAGTCATAGTAGGATCCAAAAGTGGGCAGCTCTGCCAAAACAAAAAACAAAAAACAAAAAAACAAAAAAACCCCCCAAACCTAGCAACAGCTCGCACTACAAATACCTGTTAAATGCCTGTTCCAATTTGGAAGTCCTTTTACAGTTCACTAATGGCTATTTGAAGGCTCTTTTCTTAGCAAGCCAACCAGAAGGATCTTGTGAATCTTTTTCTAATCCTAGTTCAATACCCGTGTTTACATTTTATAACATAAACCTTATTTTTCAAGTTGCATTAGGTTCTCTGTTTGAAAATAATTTTGAATACTATTCGGAGGAAGTTAGTCTTCGTGCAAACTCTTGGTGAAACTGAGCATTTCCCCTCAACACTAATGTCAGAGTTGGTTTCTCTGCACCTTTCCCAGGTTTTTCTAGCCTTTTATCAAAAGCATTCCAGGCAGTGAGCAAGAAGCCTGGACTACAGATGGTTGGTTTTATTCTACTTAACACACGCCTAGTGCTGGATCAGCATTTAGGGAGCCATAAAGTTGCTGGTTGTGCATATGAACAACAAACTTTTCATTTGTCTTTGGGAAAGGTTGATTGTATTTCTTAACTGTAATCACATT
>NW_007735225.1:18273-19976 GCF_000696425.1 Galeopterus variegatus | reverse complement strand
GTCCCAGTGGAGACACGGGAGCAGTTGGAAATCGGAATGGGCTAGTTGGTTCATTTATTCATTCTTTACACTGTAGTTTATGGAGCAGCTCCTAGATGCCAGGTTCTGTGCTGGGACCTGGTAGACAGAGAAAACTGGCATGGCTATTGGCCAAAGGTCCCTTACTGTTCAGAACTGCCTGATGTCAGCTGCCTCCAGGAGAGCATGCTGGGTGAAGAGAGGGTGCTGTGGGAGCACAGGGCACTTGTATATATTACTTGCAACTCACAGAAGAGCTTTTGGGGAGATAAAACTAGATCTGGGTTTTGGTAGATGATGTGCAGGAGAAAGTGGTAAGAGAGGGGTGCATTTTAGATGGAAGAAACACAATCACACCCAAGAAACAACAAACATTTTGTTGCATTATATGAAATCACATATTTGTGGTTTTTTTAGGTCATAATTGCCAAATATGGGCAACTTTGTATGGTGCAACCTAACAGTTCCTTATGACTGAAGGAAAGGGTGTTTAGGATAAAATAGCAGAAGGTGAGCTGAGAGTGATGGGCAGGACCAGATGCAGAAGAGCCACCTGTGCACCATTGCCCTTCTGAGCCAGGTAGTCTTGTCCTGGGGGGCTGTCCTGTGCAGGACGGTTAGCAGAATCCCTGCCCTCTACCTACTAGATGCCAGTAATCTCCTCCACCAGTTGTGACAACCAAAAATGGCACAGACATTGCAGAATGTTCCCTGGCGGTTACGGAGAGGAGGGCATGTAACATTGCCCCAGTTGGAAATCACTGAGATTTGGGATTTAAACACAACCTTGAAAACCATGGATAGCGCTGATGCAGTTCGTGGAGAATATCATATCTGCTGTGCTAGACAATAGATGATCAGGGAACAGGCAGGAGTTGTGGATTTACAGGGAGCTATTGCAATAACCAGACAAAGCTGTGATGGGAGGAAGGACAGGAGATGCAGAAATACTAAGAAGAATGGAGATTACACAGGCTGGGAGACCAATATGGGAATGTGCGTGTGTGTGTGTGTGTGTCTCTGTGTGTGTGTGTGTCTGTGTGTGTGTGTGAGTGTGCGTGTGATGGGGGGGACAGTAAAAGGAAGGATTCCATCATGTGTTAAAACAGACCATGATCGTGAGAGAGTAACCAGAGTACAGGATCTTAGTAGTTGGGAGGACAACAGTGTGGCATCATCAGTGGCATGAGCATCTAAGGAAACGTCTGTGAAGACAGGCAGGTAACTGCTGGAAGCGTTCATGAGGAAGACCAGGGTGCCAGCTCCAGCCCCCCACTCTCTCCCCACCTATTAACTGGTGCAGTGTGAGTGACTGTCATTCAGAGAAGCCAACTATAAGCATGCATAGTTCATTTCTGACATAGGGTCTGCATATTTGATGAGAATTGAAAATGAATAATTTTCCCAGTGCCTTGGATGTGCCACACTCTTTTCCATCTCAGCTCATCTCGTGGGCTAATACTTCCACCTGGTAAACTCCATCTCTCCTCATCTCCCTTGACTTAAGGTCTTAAAAATATCTTCATCAGGAAAACCTCCCCTGGCCTTTCTGCACACCCCAAGAGTAGTCCAGGTCTCCCTGTTTTATTCTTTCATAGCACTTTGCACATGCAAAGTCTTTACCTCTTGAGAATCATTAGTTTCCTGTCACTCTCCCCTCTAGATGGTAAGTTCAGTGAGGGCAG
>NW_007735225.1:15876-17064 GCF_000696425.1 Galeopterus variegatus | reverse complement strand
TCTTGAGAATCATTAGTTTCCTGTCACTCTCCCCTCTAGATGGTAAGTTCAGTGAGGGCAGAGACCTGTTTACCTTGCCCACCTCTCCATCTCCAGCACCTGGCACAGTGCCTGCCATTTACAGGCAATCAAGAAATAGTTGTGACCAACTATCTCAGGTCTGCTATTTTTCAGAAGCCATGTGTGGTTGGGGACACTAGATTGCACATCTGGAATGTAGCTTTCATTTTTTTTTATAACATATAGAATGGGAAGGAACCTTAGAGTTCATCTGATTCAGACTCCCACTGAGTGAGGGACTGAGGAGGAGAAAGGAGGAAAGACCCATCAAGAGTATGTTACTGAGGTCCCCCCTCTGGGCAGATGCGGCTCAATGTCACTCAGAAGCTTCAAGAGGTGCAGGATATCTCTCAAATTTGCCTACCCAGGGACTGCTGGGGAGAAGTGGAGCCCACTGCCTCCTGTCTCCTTGGGTGGGGAGCTGCTCCTAGGGGCGTAAATGCCCTCTCGCTTCTGCTTGGCCTGTGTGCTGGCAAGGCCAGCTCTCTGCACAGAAAGCAAAAGACATCTGGTGTGCCGGAGGGGAGATGCTGTCACTGGGAAGGGAGTCAAAGACTAGAACAGTGCCAGCCAACAGCAGACACTGAGAGCTAAAACAGCCCTAGAGGCACGGAGTCGAGGACCTTGTACACACGCTGGCACGTGGCCATCCGACCTGGGACCTGTCAGGTACTGGGCCATGCCAAAGGCACTGCCTTAGTTTCCCTAGAGTGGTAACTAAGCATCTTTCAGATAGAAAACCCCCCACCTCTACATGTTTTCTGTTTCTCAGGCTGGTGTTGGAAGGGTTGGGTAGGTAAGATGAGAGGAGGTTTCCAAAAGATACTGCTATAGAGATGGTGGGAAATGGAAGATTTTCATTTTTCCCTCCTGTTGTTTTAATTCATCACGGTGTAATTTATTACTGCAGTAAATTGTTTGTAACTCCTGGCATTGTTTGGGGGTCTTAAAGGACTCTACCTCCATTTGCTAATCATAGCATGGCTTTGTTAGTTCAGGAATTATACTCACTCTCAAAATTTCCAGTCTTTCTCATATTCACTACTTACTATACGTGGTGCTGGTTTTTCACTTTTTTTTTTCCTTTTTGTCTTTTTTCGTGTCCAGCAACGGATCGCAACCCTCAGT
>NW_007735225.1:12752-15299 GCF_000696425.1 Galeopterus variegatus | reverse complement strand
CGCACCTCGCTCAGCCAGTGAGTGGCCGGTCTGTACATGGGATCCGAACCCTCGGCGGGAGTGCCGCCGCGCTCCCAACCGGCGCACTGTAGCAGTGCGCCACTGGGCCGGCCCTGGTTTTTCACTTTTAAAGGAAACTTTCTCTTGAACACTTTCATATTAGAAAGACAACATGAGGGCTGGCCCCGTGGCGCGCTCGGGAGAGTGCGGGGCTGGGAGCGCAGCGACGCTCCTGCCGCGGGTTCGGATCCTACATAGGACTGGCCGGTGCACTCACTGGCTGAGCACGGTGCAGGCGACACCACACCAAGGGATGCGATCCCCTTACCGGTCACGAAAAAGACAAAAAAAAAAGAAAGAAAGACAAAATGAACTTGGACATTAAAGAATGAAATTTATTAGTTTATGGAAAAGAATTATCTTATATTTGGGCATAGTAAATAAAAATATATCTTTCATAGACACATTAAGACCATATTTTATAGAATAGTACTGACAAAATATACAATTTCTCTGGAGCCAGCTAAATAGTAAGTTAATATTATAAAGCTTTTGGTAAGTCAGTAAATGTTATATAAAGTAGGCAACCATGCAATTTGTTTAATTATTCACATTTTAAATTATTTTCTTTCTCATTGTATAGATAGAGCTATCTTGACATCTTTAATCATTTTCCTTATGACTTATTTTTCCATCTTTTGACAATGCACAAGAAATAAAAGATAGCTCTTTGGAAACCTTTTGATGAATGCAATGAAGGTCAATGCACCGAAGATTTGTGCAGAAAATGTGTCTTATTTGTATTGTTCTGTTTTTATTCTGGGAGCTATAAAACTATGAGTAATCTTATTTGTTCCATCTGTTCTCTAGTTTCTATAAGTTATATTTTACAGTTATCCTGTCACAAACACAATTGAACAACCTCGTGCTTGAAATGTATTTCATACCCTGCTCTCAGCATGAATGGACTTGAAATCTCTTAGTCATTTTCGCGGCCACATTGATGGTAGGGAGAGTGCTAAGCATTGGAGAAGAACAGAATATAAGAGAAGCCAAAGCCTGTGTTGGAGAATATTCTATGTGAAAAGAAATATGTTCTTTACCCTTGACCTTAGAAAATGGCTCCAGACTCAATCATTCATTCATGAAATGTTTGCTGAACAGCCCTACAAACCAGAAGCTGCTTCTGTCATTGGGAATGCAGGTGAGCAGGACAGGCAGCGTCTCTGTCCTCAGGGATTCCACGACAGGGGGAGGGTGTGGGTGGGACCATACGAGCATTCAAGCCAGTAACAGGGAGAAGGAAAAACAGATCAGGGGTAGAGAGTGCAGGGACATCTCCTTTTTTGGATTGGACTGTCAAGGGTGGCTTCTCTGAAGAGGTAGGATTTGAGCAGAGATCAGAGTGATGACCTGTAAGGGTCAGAAAGGACAGAATTCCAGCTAGAGGGAACAGGAAGTGAAGGGGGCCTGAGGAAGTCACATAATATCCATGTCACAACTCCCATGTGGCTGGAAAATCCTCAGGCTGGGAGACGTGATAGGATATGGGGCTGGAGAGTCAGCAGAGGCTGGATCATGGTGGCCCTCACCGGCCACAGGAAGGAGTCTGTTTTTTCCCATGTGTGATGGGAAGTCTGTGGAGGGAGGGGAGGGGTCAGAATGATCCTGTTTGTGGCTGTGGAAGACCGCTCCGGCTGCGGGTGGACCATGGACGTCTGGGCTATAAGTGGGCGCAGGAGGCTGGTGCAGCCATCTGGGCAAGGGGTGAGGTGGCTTGGGTTGGTGGGAGTGAGAGATGTGGACCAGCTTTGGAATACATTTCAGGGGTGCTGTTCAGGGGAATCAGTGGGGATTGCTGTGTGTGGGTTCGGGGCTCAAGCAGGACGAACATTGGTGCCATTAACTGGGGTGGGGACAACGAGAGGAGGAACTATCTTTGAGGACGCATCAAAACTGTGCTTTGCCCATGTATTTGAGATGATTATTAGGCATCGGAGCGGTGATGCTGAATGGGCAGTTAGAGATAATGGTTTGGAGCTCAGGGAAAGAGATGGGACCAGAAATGAAAGTTAAGGCATCACTGGCACGTAGATGACACTTAGAGCTGCAGAGCTGGCTCTCCACTCTGCTCATACTTTGGGGCTTCTGCCTACTCCAGGGTTCCCTTCTGCTCCACCATTCTGTCTAGGTTCATGCTTTGGCTGCGTCTACCTTTTTAACCGATACTATGCACAGAAACGTCTTATGCGCATGGAAACATCATGTGCAGGAGGTTCTCATGGGGTTGGAAGAGTAGCCTGGTGCCGGGGAGAGATCCTGGGACTTGGAATCAGAGGACTTTGGTTTTAGGTCCAAGCTGGGCCACTCCTCACCTGCCCCCCCACACCCTGCCATCTTCAAGTTCTTTATCAGAAAAACACTAGCAATAATAATGTTCAGCTCATGAGATGACATGGGACTTTTGTGCATAAATACAATAGACTCGGTATATAGTAGGTGCTTGGTCAATAAAGTTAAAACTGAATTTTAATCTCCTTATCTAGA
>NW_007735225.1:9631-11710 GCF_000696425.1 Galeopterus variegatus | reverse complement strand
AGAGACAACAATTAAAACTAATCAATAAGAATCCGTTCTGTTTTATGATGATTAAAAAATGTTTTTGAGACAAAATACAGCTTTATTCTCTAGAAATGCTGCTACTTCTAGGAAAGAATGAATAGGCTGAGCTAATTTTACAGATCCGGCATTTTCTTAATTGTGTTGTGTGTTTTTGTCCAGAATGCATTTAATTTGGAAGCATTCCCAAGACACGTAAAAGTGAATGCCGACAATCTTTTTCAAGCCCAAATTGGATTTGATGATGTTTATGTTGAATGCATGCAACGTAGTTATTTCTTTTCACATAAGTTCTCTCTACTCGTGCTGAGAAAACCTCTGGTAGAGTGACACTTATTATAGCTTTTCTCGATCAATTAACCAATATTGATTGAGCCCCTACTATGTGTAGAATGCAGGGCTAAGCATGTGACAGATGTGAATAAGGATCATGCACAGTCCTGTTCCCCAGCTTGTGAGGTCATCATTGAGAGATGCATTAGCCACGTGAGAAAGAAAAATTCTCCCTGAAACTTAAAACAGGAGGGAGCCTCAGGATCCTGTCACTTCTCCTCTTGCTGAACTCATGTGGCCCTTTTCATCTACAGCTTCCCCCACTGATGTCATTTTCCTTGACTTGATTCCTGTGAGCGATCTCTGTTAGGTCTCCTGTCAGAATTTTGAACGACTTCAGTCCTTAAGATTATGTCCTAGTATTGTGTGGAGATCTCCTGTGGCTTCTACCTGATCTTTCTGTTACATGCTGTGCCTACAAAAATTTGAATCTCTTATATTTTAATAACTAGCATTTGTGCAATGCTGGAAGATTGCAAAGGGCTTTTGCATATTTCTTTTTACAGTAATCATGAGAGGAAGGTATTATTTTCCCCATTTCATAGGTGAGGACAAAGGATCTTAGAGTTAAGTGACTAAGCTCAAGATCACACAGCTAGTACAGCGAGAATTTAAACCTTGATGTTGAAACTCCAAAATCTACATTCTTTCCACCAAACCATGGCATCTGTGATTACGATACATGAGATTTCACAAATAATATCCAAACACATTATGTAAAGAGAATTATGGAAACAGACATCAGCTTGTGCTGGACGTGGCTGCAAAGGTTTTGTGGAAAAGGAAAAGCGTAGTATTTCTTGTCATGGGCTGAGTGATCATAATGGAGGTGTTTTCAACAAGGTGCCAGTATTTTCAGTAGAAAACGCTTGTTCCTGTTATGAAGCACTTCATGGTTTTAGACTGAGCATTGAGAAGCTTCTAGAGAAACACAGCCCTGTTTCACAGACTCAGTACAGCTTATATATATATATATATTTCATATATAAACTTAGTATATATGAGCTCTGTCGAGTCTGTGGAATAGAATGTTAATTTGCCCCCTTGGCTCACATATAGTAATCTGTATTCCTGGCTTGTGCATCCAAGTGCTGTATTGTTGGGGCCTCTATGCATCTGTGGCATAAATACATGAGAAGTTTTCAGCTGCTTTTTCTCCCTCCACAACTTATTTGGATTTTCTTCATATGGCCGTGATATACCCATATTTCCTTTGAATCCATCTTTGCTTTCTGCAAATAATAGGGAGGCCCTAATTTGAAAAATACATTTCCAGTGTTTTCTCAGGAAAGGTGCTTGAGTTTAAATGTATCTGGAATCGGGACTGTTTTCATTCATGTTTCTATTTTAGCTATTCAAGTCACTGTCGAGCCTCTAGAATGACTTGAAGTGAATATCTGAAGTGTTGGTTGTGTTTTTTTTTTTTTTTTGTCCTTTTTGAGACTGGCCGCACCGCGCTCAGCCAGTGAGCACTGTGAGCACACCAGTCATCCCTATATAGGAACTGAACCCACGGTGGGAGTGCCGCCACGCTCCCAGCGCTGCACTCACCCGAGTGCGCCACGGGCTCGGCCCGGCTGTGTTTTTTTTTCACTGTGTTTTTTCTTTTTATTTTATTTCTGCTCTGTTCTAGGAACTCTGAGAGTTTTCAAGGATACACACACACACACACACACACACACACACACACACACACAAAGATATGCAAGGAAGGTCAAGGAAGTA
>NW_007735225.1:6410-9071 GCF_000696425.1 Galeopterus variegatus | reverse complement strand
ACTGGCCGCACTGCGCTCAGCCAGTGAGCACTGTGAGCGCACCGGTCATCCCTATATAGGAACCGAACCCACGGTGGGAGTGCCGCCACGCTCCCAGCGCTGCACTCACCCGAGTGCACCATGGGCTCAGCCCGGCTGTGTTTTTTTTTCACTGTGTTTTTTCTTTTTATTTTATTTCTGCTCTGTTCTAGGAACTCTGAGAGTTTTCGAGGATACACACACACACACACACACACACACACACACAAAGATATGCAAGGAAGGTCAAGGAAGTATTCACAGAAAAAGTGATAGTAGGGTAGTCTTAAAGGAACTAGGTAGGGAATGCATTACCGTGGAAATACATTTGACCTCCTAGGCCTAGGTCCTACCTATTAGCAGGATCTCTATTTTTCTCTTATTCCTATTAGTACAGAGCACATGTCATGGGTGGTTTGCATGTATTGGCCTATGGGTATTGCTGTTCACAGTTTCTTCATTATCAGACATGTTCTACAACTTGCTGCTTCATGTTTCTTCTCTAGTCATGGTGATGGGGACTGGGGTGATAGCAGTGGAGGTAGTGAGAAGTGGTTGGATTCTGGGTGTATTCTGAAAGGTAGGACAGTCAAGACTTGACCAGTTGGACGTGAGGAAAAAAAGAGAAGCCAAAGATGGTTCAACAGAGAAAGGGTGGAGTTGCCATCAACTGAAAGGTCTATGGGAGGAAGAGTCATGAAGAGTTTGAGGTGTACATTAGACATCCATTTGGCTATTTGAGTCTAGAGTTTGGGAGAAGGGTCCAGCTAAGTCCATGTAGAGATACAAGTATAAATGTCAAAATCATCAGGGTCTGATAGTATTTAAAGTAATGAAATTAGGTGAGACAATCAGGGGAGCTAGGAAAAAGAAGAGATCCGAAAGCTGATTCTTGGGGTACCCCAACATTTAGAATTATCAATGAGAACAGAAACTAACAAAGGAGACTAAAAAAGAGGGGCCCATGAGTCAGGAATAAAGTCAGGAGCATGCTATCCTCGAAGATAACTCAAGACAAATTTTCAAGAAGTGGGAAATAATGCTTTTGGGAGGTCAAATAAATGAGGACTGGGAACTGATTTAGCAATCTGGGGGTGGTTGGGACCTTCACCTCTTGACTCGCCTTCCCTGAAGTAATGGGAATTGGAGACAGTGGATACAGACAAGTATTTTGAAGTAGTTACTGTCAAGGGAAAGAACGTAATGAGATGGTAGCTGGAGGGGAAAGTAGAGGCAGGAGGGTAATCCTTTTGTTACTCTTTACTAAATTACTCTTTATAGACATTTCTGTTATTGACCATCAGCATCGAATGATTCCTTTTTCCCACCCATTAAAAATTGTTGTGCTAAAAATAGTTGTTCTAGTGTCTTTTTCTTTGCCCAGTCAAACCACTGACTTGCTGTGAACCATATTTAATCTCCTTTCTGTTTTTTCCTAAGTTACATCTTTTTATGTCCTATGGTCCCATTACCCATTGCCATCTTTCTTAACACCCTAAAGTTTCTGTGCTGCATCTCCCTTTCTGTCTCAGCTCTTTAAGGCTGTAGTGTCTCCAGGGTGGACAATGCAGGAGGCCAGCATGGACAAGGTGTTCAGAGACATGTTCAACAGGACCCCCAGCAGAATGCAGGGGTGGGACAGTATGTTGCGGTCAGCATCTGAGGATGGGGTGAGGGTTAGTACATATCGTTTACTGAAAAGTTTCTATTTGTTGACTTTTAGACTTATCTTTATCTTCTTTCCTAATTCTCTAATGATTCTTGAGAAAAAAAAAGAAAGTAGCTATTTATTATGACAAAATTCAGTACAACTCCCCATCTTGTCTATGAGTAAACTATAGTTTTAGCATGCACTCATGCAAGAAGAGCTGGAATCCATTTATCAAGCAGAAAAATGGGCAGAAAACAAAACCCACATAGGAAAGGCAATGAGGCCTCAGCCATGCCCCCCAACATCTGCAGCCAGTCCAGCAATGACCACTGAACCACTGGCAGAAGCACCCTGGGCTCCCAAGCCAGGGCGGTGGGGGGCTGAGGCTTCATCCACACGCCACTAAATCCGCATCCAGCCCAGCCACAACTGAGCCACTGCCAGAAGCCCCCTGGGCTCCCCTGCTGGAATGAGGGGGGTGCCATGGGCATTGACCATGCCCCCTCCTTCCTTCTCCATCTTATTAGCCCCAAGATTTCAAACATTGAATGCCTCCTGAGTAAAATAAGAGAGCCAATGCAAAATATCTTTAAAGGGCTTAGTTTTTATATTGATCTCCCTTTAAACATTTTAAAAGTAAAATATCCTCACATTACAAAGCTATTTTGCAATATGTATGTGATTTATCCCTTAGTTTGTATCCACCTGTCTTAAATGTATACTGAGCTTTTATTTGTGCTTTGAAAATATAGAAGATAAAAAGCAAAAAAAAGAAAGAAAAGGTAACAAGACATAGTGCCTGAATGCCAAGTTCAAGGTATTGAAATCAAATTGTTCCTTATGAAGTCAAACTTTAAAAATTAATTTTGAGTTATGTAAATGAAAACATATCTTAGTAAAATTTGTGAGATTTTGGAAATATTTTCTATTTAAAAAAATACATTTTTATTGCCTACTTTGTACATGTGTTTAATTTTTCTATTGCAATCTTA
>NW_007735225.1:5068-6222 GCF_000696425.1 Galeopterus variegatus | reverse complement strand
AAGACATAGTGCCTGAATGCCAAGTTCAAGGTATTGAAATCAAATTGTTCCTTATGAAGTCCAACTTTAAAAATTAATTTTGAGTTATGTAAATGAAAACATATCTTAGTAAAATTTGTGAGATTTTGCAAATATTTTCTATTAAAAAAGTACATTTTTATTGCCTACTTTGTACATGTATTTAATTTTTCTATTGCAATCTTAAAATTGCATAGAGAAAATATAAGCAAAATGTCCCAGAAGCTTATGTATGCAAAATTCCCTGACAGATTTACTAGTTAGCAAAAGCCCCAAGGTGACTTCTTCCTTCACTCCCTGCCTCCCTGTTCTCTCTTCCACCTACCTTGGGCCTCCAGCCTGGGAGAAGATGATCATGGAGAGACATTTAGGTAGCAGGCTGCCTGGCATGCCCTGAACCCATGAGGCATGGAGAGAGAGAGACCATCTGCCTTGTCCTACCCAGACTTGTTTCCCTCTGGGTAGCAATGCTGCCATAGACCAGGTAGGACACTGGATTCTCACTGCAGACAGAGCTTTTGCCCTGTGCTGCTTCTAACCTGGCTCAGCAGGAGAAGCCACAACAGTCAGCATAATCAGGAAGCTGTTGCAGCTTGGAGGCTCATGTTTGACTTTAGTAGATTTTAGTATTTCCATGCGTGGCATTGCTCTTTGACAGCAAGAAATGCTCCTACCTAACTGCTCCCCAAAACTTTCCCCAAGGCAGAGCTAAGTATGCCATGTGTGCCCTTGCATGTGTTTGCTATTCGCTGTGTTTGCATTAAATTTCCCTTTTACATAAAGTGGATGTCCTGTTTCCAGGACAACCAAAGCTGGGAAGCCCTGGGGAAGAATTTTTATTTGGTCAAATTGCTTTTCAGTTATTGGGCTCCCTTCACTCATGTGGTCGAAAGAATGCAAAACTTTCTGCCATTAGCTTCTTGATGTCTACTTCTCCTTTTATCAACTAAATTTCCTCTCTAAATGATACTTTTTTATCATCCTGCTAACTTTAGTATCTTCCCTATTTTATTTATTTATTTAAATTTTATTTTGTCGATATACAATGAGGTTGATTATTGTGGCCCATTACCACCCCCCCCTCCCTCCTCCCTCTCCCCCCTCCCACCCAACAGTGTCCTTTCTGTTTGCTTGTT
>NW_007735225.1:0-205 GCF_000696425.1 Galeopterus variegatus | reverse complement strand
CCTTTCACTCTTAGTCTATGTGTGTCTTTATGGGTGAGGTGGGTCTCTTGATGGCAGCATAGAGTTGGGTCCTCCTTTTTAATCCAGTTAGCCAGTCTATGTCTTTTGGTTGGGGAATTTAAGCCTTTTACATTAAGAGTTGTGATTGAAAAGTGTTGATTTATTCCTAGCATCTTATTGATTGTTGTTTGGTTGTCTTAAATGT
>NW_007735224.1:66671-80927 GCF_000696425.1 Galeopterus variegatus | reverse complement strand
CCTCTTTCTGAGATATCAGTTCTCATTCTGCTCCCTTCACTTTGGGACTCCCCTCCTACCAGTTACTCAGCAGCAGCCTGGCGATGCAGGAGGGGACGGGGGAAGTGGAGAGGGAGCTTTGTTTATGAAAGCCCTGATAATTCGGTCATTGGCAGGTGTGGTGATGAGTTTGAGCAACACTGGGCTCTCGTTGTCCTCTCCACTTAGCAGTGTGAGAGTGCGCGGGGCTGCTGGGGCAGCAGTCGGCATGACGGGGGATTCTGGAGTGCTGGGAGGTCTTGGGTTTGGCGTGTTTTCCCTCTGGGCAGGAGGGGAGAGGACGCAGCGTGTGGGTTGTCCTCTGGGCCCCTTCTGAGCCCATCTTCCCCTGTCTTCCCCAGCCCCAGGATGAACACCTCAACAACTTCTGCCGACTGCTAGGTGTGGAACACAGTCAGATGGAGCACTGGCTGTGCCATCGCAAGCTCATCACCACCTCGGAGACCTATGTCAAGACCATGTCCCTGCAGCAGGTGGTCAACGCACGCAATGCCCTGGCCAAGCACATCTACGCCCAGCTCTTCAGCTGGATTGTGGAGCACATCAACAAAGCCCTGCACACCTCCCTCAAGCAGCACTCCTTCATCGGGGTCCTGGACATCTACGGGTAGGCCTGCCCCTGTCCTCCAACTTTTCATGCCACCCCTGATCATTAGTGTCTTCCCAAGGGCATTTAAGAGCCAACAAGGGCCTTGGCAGTCTTCCTGCTGGTTCTCAACCAGGAGAATTTAAAATTGGGGCTGAGGGGGCACGTTTTTGGTTGTCACAATGACTGGAGTCACTACTGGCCTGAGGCTAGGGATGCTAAGTGTCCTACAATATATAGGACAGTTGTAAGGAATAATGGACCTTGTCAAACACCAGGCTCACAGAGGGAACAAGGCAGCCAAGGCCCAGAGGAAAGTGACTTGCCCAACGTCATTCTGGAAGTTACTGTGAGGATAGAACTTAGATGCAGGTTTTGTGTCTTTTATGTTTTATTTCAGTCTACCATTCAACCTCATTGCCTGTATCATTAGTCAAGGTGATTATTTTAATACCATGACTTTGCCCAGTACTGTACAGATTTGTGAAATTTTCTTTTTCAAAATTCTAACTTAATTGAAAGGACTGTTACTTCTAAGAGCATATTTTCTGCCGGGATAGGCAGCGTGGCATGGCGGGAAGTGCATGTGACTGGTCATTGGGGGCTACCATTTGTACCAGTGCTGCCACCAGCCAGCTGAACGACTCCCTGCAGGTCACAGCCCCTTTCTGGTCTTCAGTTTCTGTAGCTTCAAATGAAGTTTTGAGCCCCAGTCTCTCTGAGATTCTTTCCAGATCCTTCTAGAATTGTTTGAAGTTATATGAACTGGATTGCAACCTCCCTTGCACTTTTCTGACCAATGTCCTACACTCAGTAAGCTAATAATAGAGTAAATTCTTCTAGATCTTTAAATCACAGAAGTCACGGCTTCTGTCCCAAAATAGAAATTCAGACCCACAGAAGGGCAGTGTAAGAACAGCATCGCTCTGCTGAACACAACTGCTTAGTGGGCTGAGACCCAGCTGGGACTTGCCTTATGATGAGGGTGGAGTAAAGGAGAACTCCCCATGCAGACACGGGCCCCAAGTTACAGCTTGGTGGTGTTGCTCATCACTGCCTTTCACACTGAACCGTGCTGCATGCTGTGCAGGAAGAAGAATGAAACTTGGTTTCTGGCATCACAAAGGCCTCAGGAACGTGCTAAAGAGTTTAGTTGCATGCACAAGTTAAGTAACACAGGAGGCATCAGAAGAAATTATAGAAGGGCCCATTTGAGGGTTCAGACAAGTTGTGCTGTGCAAGTTTCAGGGTTGGGGAGACATACTTGTTTGCACAGTCAGAGAAAGCTGTACTGGGGAGGTGAAATCTGAACTGGATTGTTTAAAGAGAGGGAGTAGAGTATGGGAAGTGGGGGAAGCACCTTTGGGAATGGGAGCATGATCAAGATGGGAGGAAAAAGCAGAGTGAAAGACAACCGCATCCTGGATGAGGAGCAGATGGTGGGGAGCCTCCCTGGAGAGGAGTGGGAGGGTATGTCGTCTCTGGGGCTCTTCAGGGTGTCAGCTGAGTGGCCAGGGCTGGCTACTCCTCCTTCTGGTCAGCCAGTGGCTGCTCCATGTTCAGCTCCTCTAGATGCTCTTGGGAGAGCATAGAACAGTCTGTATTCTCTGGGAACTTACTGCTTCATCATTAATTAATTCTGTGTTATTCTTCTCTCTACCTCAAGTGTTTTCAGGTAATTGGATTTCCCAAAATACTGACCATTAGGGGGTTACCTTCTGAAGTAAGAACTGGAGAAACCCAGGCTGCAGCAACTGACCCAATTCCCTTAATTGACCTGTACAAGAATCTAATTTTACTAAGGTTTTGATTTAGGAAGGTTAACATGCAGACTCATTATTGACAACAGCATGTAAAAATATTATGACTTCAGTACTACTGATATGTAAAATATCGTGCTTGAGTTCTGTTGTATTCATGTATTTTCTTAACAGTGCTTTGAATTTAAATAGACTGGTTCCTCCCTTCCCAGGGATCACCAGTGGAAGGTCTCTGCTTATTGATGGGAGGCCTCTGTGAGTTGGGCTCCTGGTGTTGCTGAGTCTGCAGATGTCAGCTAGGTTTCTACTGGAATTTTGTGCTTGTATTTGCTATTTAATTTTTGTAACTGAGCTTGTTTTCTCTAAGGTCCTGTGACTGCTCAAGGGGGAGAAATAGATTGCAGGGAAGCCTTGTCTTTGGTTTGAAAGGAACAGTTACCCATGGGTGGTGTGGCAATGTAGAAGACCCAGTCTCCTGTTTCCAGTGCCAACTTCTAACCTGTGTGTCTCCCTCATCTCAAAGTGGCACATGGGTGCCTTTGAAAACGTCTGACAGCTGCACAGTGAGAGCAGGGTTCCAGCACAGGGCCATGCAACACAGGCCCACGCAGCATGGGGCCACTTACAAGCCCTGGGGAGTTCTCCTACCCCTTGTGCTTCTTTCCAGGCATGCTGTGCTCTTTTCTTTTCTCTTAATCCTTGTTCTTTCTCAGAAGTTAATTTACTTTATTTCAAACTGTGTCATAAAACAGTCATATTTAAAAAGTGATTTAGTGTCCACCTGGAGAGAAATAAATGCCTAATCACAGTTACTCCTCTGTATCTGTGTTTAGTGCCATGTACACACCCTGAAGGCAGAGTTAAAGATAGCAAGTTAGATGCAAGGTAGATTCAGAATTAACAAGCTAGCTAGCTGTCTACCTGGGCTATTTGTTGCTAAGAAAGCACTTACAAACATTCCCTAAATGTGTACAGGTTGAGTACCCCTTATCTGAAATGCTTGAGACCAGGAGTGCTTTGGATTTTTCCAGATTTTGGAATGTTTGCATAACACTTACCAACTAAACATCCTTAATCCTGAATATGAAATGCATTTCCTTTCAGTGTGACCTTTGAGTGTTATGTTGGTGCTTAAAAAGTTTTGGATTTTAGAGCATTTCAGATCTTTGGATTAGGGATGCTCAACCTGTATATGCATGCTCCTCAACAATCTGCTCTGCCAAGAAATCATTGTATAAATGTGGACTGGTCGGGACTCTTTTCTGGTCAGAAGATATGCAGTGAACTCAGATTAAAATCAACAGTTTAACCACAGGAGAGCAGGTGGCTTGAGTCTGGAGGTACTGTTTCTAATCTATCAGGTTACTGACATCATTTCTTAATCTGGGAGAAAACCTGATAATGTGTGAGCCATTTACTGTCGTCTCCCCTTCTCCACTCTCCATTATCTCGCTTGTTCTTCAAGCCCAAGTTGGGGGGTGGGGAGTACCTTGCTACCCCTAGAGGAGTCCTTGGGCTGACCTGATGTGTGATTCTCTTACTTTTCCATGTCCTTGTGAGCAAAGGAGCAGCAAGTGTGGGAGTGGAGAGAATTGGAAGAATGATGGACAGTGTGTTTAAACACAGTCAACCCCATTCATTAAGAGGGAAGCAAGGAGGACTTGTCTCCCTGTCAGGTTAGAAATGCACAAAGCTAGGAAACGAGAGTGGATTGCTCTTCTTCCCCTCACCCCCCTCCCACACACACACTGGGCACTGATTTCTTCCACTGGGACAACTGTCCCCAGACGAACTGCAGCACCTGTCTAGGGCATTATTGGCCCACCAGTCAAGCTCATCCCAGAGACAGAGCTGAAAAAGTCCTGTACTGCCAATGAGCCCCTCTGTGTTTTTCTACAAATGTTTTAAGCGTTACTACAGAATAAGCACCCAGAATGAATAAACACTCACTTCTGTGTTTATGTAAGCAGGCAGTACCCGAGCTGACATCATACACACACACCTCTGCTTATCCTGATATTCTGATTGCTAGGTACCTCATGGAGCCAAAGAGGCTGTGAACTCCTAAACAGATTAGCATGGGCCACAGCTGCCTTCCTCACGACCATGGTGAGACCCTTCCCTCAGCCTCTCTGAATGGCACCAGTCACTATATCCTGATGTAAAGGTAGCTGCCCTGTCCCAACTCCACAAAAGTACAAAGCAAGCGATACCCAGAGCTATGTAGCCAACCCAAGCCAAGTGCTTCTCCTTAACTAAGGGTCTGTGAAGTTGCCTTTGGGATATTTCTTACCAGGCAGGGGATGGAAATTAATAGGGGAGAGCCTAACAGCTTTGGGCTGGGGTTTCCTTTTCATGTTACATTAACCAGCGTTGGCCCCTACAGGCTTGATTAATTACAATCTTTATCCTTTATCCCTCTCCCCTCCTTGAAGCAACAAAAAATAAATGGCTTGAATTTGGGAAAAATACACATTCATTTATCTTTGACATCAGCCTTGAAAATGCCAAGGTAGCAGGGAGCTTTGGCGGTGGCCAGCCTATTCTTGCTGAGGACCAGTTGGCCAGGGAGGGTTTTGGAGCAAGGCTGGGTTACGCTGAGGAACAGTGGGGGAGAGAATGGAGGCAGGAGGTAGGGAAGTTTTGACCCCAGGAAGCAGGAAATGGGATTTGCTGGAATTTTATGTTCTTCTCAGTCCTCCATGTTACTTTCTTGTGTTACTTCCTAATGCTAAATTAGCATCCAGCTCTATTCAGTGCTAGTGCTCTTTAAGATGCTGTTTTTAAAAATACTTAATTTTTTTAATTGTGAAAAACAAAATTTACCATCTTAATCATTTTTGAGTGCACGGTTCAGTACTGTTAAATATGAGGGTACTTAGAAAAAAGCTCGTGGAAAAATAGAATTAAAGGATAATACACATCCTTCCATGAGTTTTTTGAAGACCCCGCATATATTCACATTCTCATGAAAGTTCCCCAGAACTTTTTCATTTTGCAAAACTGAAACTGTATACACAATAAACAACAACCCTTCCCCAATTCCCTGGCTACCTTCTTTCTACTTTCTGTTTCTATGAGTTTGACTACTTTAGTTATTCGTATAAGTGGAATCATACAGTGTTCGTCTTTTCATGACTGGCTTATTTCACCTCACATGAAGTCCTCCAGGTTCACCCGTGTTGTAGCATGTGACAGGACTTCCTTTTTAAGGCTGAATGATATTCCATTGTATATATGTATACCACATTTTGTTTTGCTCCCACCTCTAGGCTGTTGTGAATAGTGCTGCAATGAACATAGGTGTGCACGTATCTCTTTGACCTCCTGCTTAATTCTCTTGGATATATACCTAGATGTGGGGTTACTGGGTTATACAGTAATTCTATTTTTAATTTTTTGAGGAACTTCTATGCTGTTTTCTATAACGGCTGCACCAATTTACATTCCCACCCACTGTGCACAGCTTTCCAGTGGCTCTACGTCCTTTCCAACACTTGCTATGTGTTTTTGTAATGGTAGCCTTCCTAGTGGGTGTGAGGTGAGATGTGACTATGGTTTTGATCTACGGTTCTCTAATGTTTATTAGTGGTGATCATCTTTTTTTGTGCCTCTTGGCCATTTGTATATCTTCTTTGGAGAAATGTCTATTCAAGTTGTTTGCCTATTTTTAAATCAGGTTATTTCGTTAATGTTGAGTTTTTGGAGTTTTCTACATATTTTGGGTATTAGCCCCTTATCAGAAATATGATTTGCAACTCATACTTGTTTTTCATTCTGTGGGTTGACTTTAATGATATATTTTAAGTGAACTTCTTAGACCCACTGTTTGCCTTCATTTTGATGGAAGAAATTGTTCTTTCTTTGGTTGGTTTTGTTTTCATGGTCTTACCCTTTAAAATAAACTTGTTGATAATTTATAGCTTCAATATAGTTATTCAGAGAGTACTACCCTGCTCCTCTCTGACAGTATGAAAAAGTTTTATGGAGAACAGAGTGGGAAACATCAGTGATTGCATTTACTCTCTTGCCCATGGACAATGGCTGAGTCCTAGACAGCCCAGGAGATCCCTGGACATATCTTCTTCAGGGTGGACATGCATGACTGGCCCCAGTGTTCTCAGACCCGGCAGATCACCTAAACTGATGGGTTTGCCCTGGAATCTCCCCGCCTCCCAGGAAAGCTTTATAGTTCATAGTGCTCTACGGCCAAGTTCAACCTTTTAGAATTGCTCTGAAGCAGCCAGCCCTTTGGGGTTTGCCTGGAGCCAGACACCCCTCTGTGCTTTAAGGCTGAGATGAAGCCCATTTTCTCTATCTGCCTGCCAGCACCCATTCCCCCATGGTCACGCTGTCCTTTAAAAGCCTATAGCATGTAAAATTTCTGCTCCTCAGGGAGGTTCTCATGCATTTCCTGTCATCTTCCTGGTGGTAGGTCTTTCAGGCAAGGACCATGACTTGCTCTTCTTTGTATCCCTCACAGTTCTTGGAACAGTTGGCTGACGGATTGGGAGAGGATAACCTTGCATTGGGCATTTTCCTGTCCCACATCAGAGTTCCAGGCATGAAGAGCAGCCTGGGAATTGAATCACATGGCAAACTGAATGGATTTAGGTCCTCAAGAAGAGTAATTTGTTCTTGACCTTAAGGTGTGAGCAGCACTTAGGACTGTATTCTACCTGAAAGACAAGTCCTGTGTGGGGACATCAAGGCACAGAGAGAAGCACATGTTCAGAATTCAGGTCCTGCCATTCTAAGGAACAGCTGGCATCCCAGGAATGTTTAGTGAAGAGATCAGAATGACTGGCCTCTGTAACAGAACCCAAGGTGCCCTTGTGAGGTTTTGAAGGCTTCAGAATGAAAGGGACCTTGAAAGGATGTTTGGATAATTTTTCTGACCCCAATGCACAATGGTCCTGTTTTTAAAAGCTTATCTAGAGAGAAATTCGCTACGTTATTTCTTCTGTAAGACTTTTAATAATCATTCCCTGGAAGCCCTCCTCTGTACCTAACCTATATCCAATCTCTTTTTATTCTACCAAAGGTAGACTGCTAGAGAGGGAGTTTCATAAACTAGAAAGACAAGGCTGAGCTAAGAGATTCCGGTTCCTTTGACCTGTGGCCTGGGGGAAGTACTGTTTCCTAGCCTTCTAAGCATCTCCTGCTTCTCTGCTGTCTCTCCAGGTCCTGGGAGTGAGAGGTTCATAGAAGCTAATAATTAACTCAAAGTGACTAGTTGACTTCTTTTTACTGCAGTTTCACTTTACAGCAGACAGTACCTTATTTTTAGAGGCATTTGTGGCTCTTTCTACACCCAGAAATTGAGGTAGAATGAGAAGGAAATTGTATATTTTCGACTACGTTTTGGAGATAGAAGGAAATTGAAGTAGACATGATCATTGTACCACCAGGAGTCCAGATACCAAGTCTCAGCATCGAGTCATATTCAGTGTTTTGACCTTCCTCCCACCCAAGGATTCTGGTCTAAGTATTCTCAACATTGATTTTACAAGAGAAATTCAATTCCCTCTAGTATATAAATTTCTTTGTGACATTTTAATGTTGTGAACCATAAATTGATCCGTTGTGTTTATTTTAAAAAGTCATCTCTGTTGATGGGAAGAATTACTACAGATATAATTCCGTTGTAAAGGAGAAGTCGCCCTGTCTCCCTGACTGTGGCTTTCTGAGATCAGTCATTTTAGGCATTTTCCAAGCTTCCCGAGCCCTTCATTCATCTCCAGCATTACAGTAATTATACGAGATGGCAGAGGAATTGTTACCAGATAATATCTCAGTAATAGGGAAATTATGAGCTAATTTCAGACCATCTCAAATTAATGAGAATGTTCTTTGTGGAGTGCTACCAATGTAAACTTTCAGAAAATGACAAGTGGGAGATATTGAAATCCTCTGTGGAGCTCAGTACAAGCTCTGCCAGCACACCCTGGTGCCATTATCTGGCGCATTGTTAGGGTGGCTCTTTTATCTTCCTTCTAGGTTTTATTAATTAAATTTCCTCTAGGGCTTGGCTGTGATCAGCAACCTTTCTCAGGGTGAGAGAGGGGAGGGAATGAGGTTCTACATGACATAACTCTGTCTGTAGGACTGAAGGCTGGGCTGGGAGGGCCCAAACCCAAGGTAATGACTGGCGGACTCAGTACCTCTCTTCCACCTGGTCTGGCGTGCCCAGGGGTGGCCTCCTTCATCCCAGCATGGACTTTGCATCTTTAATCTTGTTTTATTAACCTAGAATTATTTCTCCCATGTGGGCATGGCCAAAGGCTGTGCTTTAATGTGGTTGTCTTCAAGTAGTTGACTCCTTTGATCTCAAAATCATTTCCCACTTCCACATATGAGAATACCCTGGTTGGGGGAGTTGGGCACAGGGAAAGGGAAGTCTGATGCTTTCTGGGCACCAGCCCAGCCCTGCTGGGTGTCTGATGCATCTATTTTTGGTGGTACTTCTGGCTAGGGTGCTGTCTCCCCACCACCACTGTTCCCAGCCCCCTCTACCGTTTCTATTTGGGGGTGGTACTTAGCATACTGTGTTTGGAAGGGCTTGCGTGATACTATATACACAAGATTGAGAAAATTCAGTTGTCTATATTGAAGAATGGGGAGGGCTGGAGACGTGAAGATTACAGAGAAGGCTGAATAAAGCTGTGCACCCCGCCCCAGGTCCCTTGGTGGTACCCACTGGCCCTCTCCCACTCGCTCTGTGCTCAAATACCACCCCTTCTGGGAAGTTATACTTCTTGTCTACAGCCCTTCCGAGTTGTCTCCTATTCCTTTTTTATGCAGGCTTTACTCCTCTCTGAATTAAGGCTGGTCTCAGAAGTCAGACTCTCTGGGTTCAGATACTAGCTCTTCTGCCTGTCGACTATCTGAGCTTGGGCAGGTTATTTAATCTCCCCACACCTCAGTGTCTTCAACCGTAGGATGGGATTAATAAGAGACCCTCACTCTAGGTTGTTGGGGGCACCGAATGAGGACTCATGATTAGTTGGGGCTTAGCGCTCCGTAGGTGCTCATGAGCAGAGCCACCGCACCTCACTTGGCCTGTTGTGGGAATGAGGAAAATGCTTCTCTTCCTCATAGATTTCTGCCCCTTCTTACCCTCTCGGCCTGTTGCCATTATTCAGTGTACAAGGTGGTCCCCACTCATGCAGCTGAAGCTGCCGGTGCTTATGATTCAGGCTTGGCAAGTGGCATCACATCCACCCAGCTGCATGAGTCTTCCCTGCACATCCCATTGCTCATTTGAAGTCCTCTTGTCCCGTCTTTCTTCATGTCTTTAGAACTTTCCTATTATTTGGCCATCACCAGCTTAAGTCAGGCCCTGATTGGATCTTGCGTGGCTTCCTTGTTCTAGGAACAAGGACCTTACTCAACCTTCTGCTCTCACGTCTTGCACACCTGTCCCCCAGTCACAGTGTTTCTCCTGCCGGTCTCTAAGATGCGAGTCTGATTGTCATTTCATAACTTGAAACTTTTCAGAATCTCCTCATTGTGCCCTAGTAAGGGTAGCTTGCAAGGGCTGTGGCTCTCCCCCTGCCTCCCTCTGCCACACTGTGTCTTGTACCCCCACCCTCCTCTTGGTGGGATCCCTCCCCCTCAGTGATTGAGCCATATTGCAAACATTTGGGTTAAGCAATGAATGACAGTACTGATACTCTAAAGTCTGAAGAGCTCAAATAAGTTAACTTTGAAGTTAAAACCCAGACACATTTACCAGTGATCACAGACAGGAAAATGTTGATTGAACTCTATTAACGGTCAAAGAAATTAAAGAAATTAAAATTCAAAGACATTTCTATGTACCAAGTACCCAGAGGTTTTTTAAAGTTAATATACACTGTGGACCAAAGAGTTGTGATACATTAATACTCCAGTGAGAGATGGGGGGAGGGTGGGTAATGAGATGTTCNTGAAACTTTTCAGAATCTCCTCATTGTGCCCTAGTAAGGGTAGCTTGCAAGGGCTGTGGCTGTCCCCCTGCCTCCCTCTGCCACACTGTGTCTTGTACCCCCACCCTCCTCTTGGTGGGATCCCTCCCCCCCCCAGTGATTGAGCCATATTGCAAACATTTGGGTTAAGCAATGAATGACAGTACTGATACTCTAAAGTCTGAAGAGCTCAAATAAGTTAACTTTGAAGTTAAAACCCAGACACATTTACCAGTGATCACAGACAGGAAAATGTTGATTGAACTCTATTAACGGTCAAAGAAATTAAGTTAAAGAAATTAAAGAAATTAAAATTCAAAGTACCCAGAGGTTTTTTAAAGTTAATATACACTGTGGACCGAAGAGTTGTGATACATTAATACTCCAGTGAGAGATGGGGGGAGGGTGGGTAATGAGATGTTCAGAAATTAAAATTCAAAGACATTTCTATGTACCAAGTACCCAGAGGTTTTTTAAAGTTAATATACACTGTGGACCAAAGAGTTGTGATACATTAATACTCCAGTGAGAGATGGGGGGAGGGTGGGTAATGAGATGTTCTCTTTCTGGATCGTGGTGATGGTTACACACTGTATGACATTTGACAAAAATGCATCAAAATATACACTTAAAATTAATTCATTTTTATTGTGTATAAACTCGAACTCAATGAAGATGATACAAACAAAACATTGTTGACCAGTATTGGGAGAACAAGACACTTTCATACATTGAGGGGTGGGGCAGTAACATAAATTACTTCCACTTTTCTGGAAGTTAATTTGCTTCTACCTTTCAAGAAGCAATCATCTTTGACATGGTAATTCTTCTTCCAAGATAGCATCCTAAGGAAAGAATCATGAATTCAAGGATGTAAATACAGTATTAGTCACAACATTGATAGCAGCTAAAAACTAAAAAAGAACCAGAATGTCCTTCAAGGATATATCTGTATGGGGGCCACTGCCAGCTCATGAGCCACCTTCATGTGAATTGGGAAAAAGTGTCCTCCCTGGATAGAACAACCCCCTCCAAGGCTCATGAGGAACCGGCTGAATTTCAGCACCACTTGTCCCCTTGCCTAGACTGCAGCCCTGACACATACCACGGCTGACGAAACAGATGTTAAAACTGCGCCTTTGAAGAACAGAGGCATGAGGAAGTGTTTGCAAGAGAAAGTAAAATGATAAAAATTGGAAGTAAAATTTGACATATAACTTTGATTTTTTTCAAAAATATAACATCACTGAAACAAAACCTACCAAGATGTAACTGGTGGTCGATATGAGTGGTAGAATCATTGTTGACTTTGTCTTTTTGTCTGCTTTTCCTAAATTTTCTTACTGTCTGTGCTTTTTCTAGTTATGAAGATAGATATGCATTCTTATATTCCTAGTTTACTAAGGCTCTCTGCAGTGTTGATACCTGCAACAGTGGTCTCTCTGAGCTCAGGAGCAGAAAATGGAAATTCTGTGCTAGTGTTAAGGGTAGCACCGAGGCGTGGGGGGGATGGTGGCCTTGTTGAAGTCTTGGTGATTCCTTTGGGAAAAGGAGATGTCTCTTACCTTTGTCTACTCTTTCCATTCTGCAGGTTTGAGACATTTGAGGTAAACAGCTTTGAGCAGTTTTGTATCAACTATGCAAATGAAAAACTCCAGCAGCAGTTCAACTCGGTAGGCTTGGTTTCTAGACTTGGGGGCATCGGGATGGGGGAGATCTCTCTCTGTGCCTGAGAGCTACAGCCCAGGCTGCTTCTCTTCATTTGAGGGCAGTAGGCACTGTCTTTGCCCTGACCTTCCCATGCTTTCCTGGTGCTGCCCCCTGCTTCAGGAAGGCACTCTCCATTGCTCAGGAGGATGTCTCAAACCAGGGAACTGTGTTGAGAGGGTAAATGATCCTCCCCTTGGCTTTGACTCCCACTCCTCCAAGCCTGGGCTTCTAGGGTATTTAAGCAACCACAAGCCAGATAGATATGGAGCTTCTTGTGCTTGTTGGGGTATAGCAACACAGATAATTATTAAAATGTTCTAGGGAAGAGTTCACACAGGAATGAGAAATCACCTAACTGAGCTGCTGTTTTCTACAGTCATGACTGTGACTTTCCACACCTTTTCTGGCAGTTATCTGCCATCGTCCAGGACCCAGAACTCACAGGACATGAATGTTTAGGTGTACCTGCAGTTGACTCAGTTTGACCTTTTACTTCTTGTCCTAGCATGTGTTCAAACTGGAGCAAGAAGAGTACATGAAGGAGCAGATCCCTTGGACCTTGATTGATTTTTATGATAACCAACCTTGCATCGACCTCATAGAGGCTAAGCTGGGTATCTTGGACCTGCTGGATGAAGAATGTAAGGTAAAACTGATGCTGCTCCTGCAGCTCAGCCAGGAACATCCTCCCTCCCCCAGTCTCTTTTGAGATTCCTCCTTCAGCTTCATACTCCACCTCCCAAAGGCAACACCATGTCCTGTATCCAAATCAGGCCTCTGGGATATGGAGCCAGTGTAGCTCCTCCCAGGACCTCTCTCCCCTCCTCAGTGGTGAAGGAGAAGGTCATACACAGCACTGAAGGCGTGTGGGGCAGGCAGTTTGTCCTGCACAGGTGTACCTGGTTCTGTGATGAAGTGTTCACTATATCGGAAACCATGACCTCCAGGAGACATGGCCTCTCCTTTCCCATTTAGACACAGGTTCTCACAAAAATACCTGAATGCTTCAGGATAATTGATTCTGTGAATTTAGCAGCTGCTTAATTGGTTTTCAGTGACTTACCCTGCCTTTAGCAGGCAAACTAGGGCCACTCATGGATTTGTTTTGGCTTATGGTTTGAGGGTCTGAGAGGTGCTGCTACCTAAGGGAACATCTTGCGGGAATGTCAGAGCAGAGGGGTGGGAACACTGGGTCCCAGTGCACAGCTGCAGAGTCATGTGGAGCAGAGTCTTCAGACTACTATCAGTGGGTGGGCCACACACCACTGAGGGGAACCCCAGAGCAGTGCTGGGCTGGAGGCAGATGGTTTCAGGAATGGTGTGAGATCACCCCTCAGCAGGGCAGTGGTTGTGGGGAAAAGTAGCCGGGTTTAGCCCAAGATGCAAACCGTGCTCAACAGTTATGAAAGGAAGTCCCCAAATGCCCTTTGCAGCCTGGGATTTTCCTAGTCCAGTAGTGATTCCCAGACCCTCTTGTTCTCCATTTTCCCACTGAGTTCATACCTCTTGGGGCATCCCTATTGGAATCTGTTTTCCTTTAGAGAAGTTAAGGAAAGATAAAACTGTATAACGGTGTATCTGTAGATGATCTCTGCTTACGCTCTGTGGATCCAGATTTCAGCCAGATTTGTAAAATTTGGCGATTTAAGCTTAATACTATCTCTAATTCAAACTCCTGCCACTGCAACTTGTCAAACATGAGAATGTATTAGGCACCTATTCCGTGTCTCATCCTGAGGGGAAAACCCTTAGGAGAGGTGGAAGAGATCTCCCTGCTGGCCAGCAAGGAAGAAGAGTGGCGAGGTTGTGTTTGGAGGAGCTTGGCCCCAGTGAGCAGAGTAGGGACCCAGGAAGGTCTGTGGGCAGGCCCAGGGCCCATGTTCAAAGGTCAGGGTCCCGTAGCCTGAGGGCAGGAGAGTGACAACTGAACAGCATCGAGATCAGGGGATGCCACCTCAGAAGGACTGCTGAGCCCCACATGGCTGGTGCGATGCTATTCAAGGTCTCCTTAAGAAGGAAGGTCTGCAGAAAGCCTGGAGTTTTTACTAATCGAGCTGGTGGGGGCTCGGAGTGTCAAGATACTGTGCGGTACTGTGGATGTGAATGTTTAAACTGACTGGCAGTAAAAGTCATAGGTGTGGCAGGATAGGCAAGACAAACACCAAATTAAGGAATAAGACAAAAGCCCACAATGTGGAAACTTTTTGTACCA